>NC_087390.1:1787500-2027500 GCF_963675165.1 Halichondria panicea
AATTTCTCAGGGTTTGCTCACAATGTTGCTTGCTAGTACCATGATGGAGTTAGTTTGTGCTCAAGCTCCATACAACATGAGAGGATTGTTTGGAGGGTGTATGGTGTTGGTGGTGTTATCAGCTCTTCTTATTGGCAGTTATATTCCTTCACATAACGCTAACACATTAACAATATTATATGGGGTTAGAGTAGGCATCAGTCTGCTTGGATTCATCTTGTACTGCCTCCTGGCTCGCTGGTACAAGAGGAGAGTTAGAGACGAGTACTACAATGTACACGGAGTGGTGGAGGAAGTCTATGATCGATACTTGTCAGCTCAGCATTGATTGACTACATTTATTCCGTTATACGATTTTTTGCGATATCATTGTTATTATCTTTATTTTTGTTGATCTTGCATGTTCAGAACACTGTGTATTGGTTATAGACGTAACAATAACTGTTATTTCAACAGTCCTTACACACCTATAGTATTTATACATTCAGTTTGTCTATGCACACCTGTACAGTTTGGGCTTGTATTAATGTGGCATGTATTTAAATCAATAATAGCAACAAAATTACATGACCATTAAAGATTTAGTGGAAAGTCGTTGGAGATCCTGCAGGCATTGCTCATTACGTGTATGTTGTGAGAGTATTCGTACATCATATGGGTGTGGTTTTTTTACGTTACATGCAGTGGGGTAGTTGTGTATCTGTTTGTCCGCATATTCAATTCTGCATGAGTCTGCTCACCTGGATACCATATAGCGTGCGTTTACAGAATGTTAACACATTAGTTTTTAAAGTTCATAAAAGTGACAAAAGCTAAGAAATTTACTTTTTAATTGGCTACTATTATAAAGCGGTAGCTAGATAGTGTGCAGCTTTGATTCGAGGCACTTTACTACACATACGCTATTACCCCACATGGATACCTATTTTGTTATCATGGGAAGAGACTCCAGGCTTATAATTATGCTGGCTCTATATTAATTGGATAAGATCCTCACCAACTCTATGGCCAAGACAACGACAGCCTTGGAGCATCCTGGTCTCCTCTGGAGCGCGTGGCCCACAAGTTTCACATGTGTGATGTCTGGATTACTATTCAAACCATCTTTGAGCCCAAAGTGCACCCTATAACCCTCCTAAAGATGATACTGTGAACCTCACTCCAGTTCCACTTCATGTTACCTTGGTGTCTTAATGTAACAATCCAGGCCTCTTCAATTGCTGGCTCTTCTGTGATCTAGTCCGGGGCTCCCAGTGCATGTTAACATTCTAATGGGACACATGTCTGACCATGCATCACTGCCATTTCTTAAAGCCTTGAACACAGTCCAGAGAAGATAAGATCAAGCTGTGTTAATAATAAGTCCCAAGTGTAGAAAAAAAAATTTGTAGAAATTGGATGCACTTTTGGATGGAAGAAAAATGCCGGAAACTTTCCACACATGTGCATGCACATTCTTAGTTTTTCACACACTGATACAAATTAATAGTGTAGGAAACTTTTCTGCATTTCTTAGAATCATCACAACAAAAGTGTAGTTCCTACAATTGTCAAAAAGTGCACTTTGACTTTTATGGCTATTATTAACCCTACAAACGTCAACAGCTTACTTTTATCTTCTTTGCACTGTGTTCTTGTCACAGCATTGTCATCTGTATAGTTTCGTTTCATTGCTCTCTGTTAGTTGCTGTGGCTAGGTTTCCATTCATAATTAATATAGTCATACTATTCATTTTCGCAACACTTTTGGTTGTGAGACATAAAAACTCCGAGGGATATCATGCATGATGTAACTATTATTGACGGTACATTCATTGTTTTGACAAAGGGAGCTTTTATAGGATAATGTACATACTGTATTATTTGCACATGCACATATTCATCATCTTTGCTATGCAAACAGTTTGATGCTTTTTGACTTGTATTTATGAAAACTGAAACCCACTCTCACTTTTAATAAGAGCATGACTCATGACCATTTAGGGTACTAAGTAGTTGTTGCTGATTATATGAACCAGCATTTAGTTGTATCTGTGCAAGAATTAATAAGAAATACTGATATTGCTCTTAGCTATAGTACCTAGTTACAGTATAGTGTTAGCAATCATCCCTATACATGTGTGTCTATGTATGTCTGTGTCTCTTATGAGACAAACGAACTCTACAAACGGAGGCAGCTCTCTGGTATCAAGGAATGGCTGCAAGTGCAAGTACAGAGTGAGGTGGTTCTATTCCAAGGGAGCCTTTCTCGTTCTGGTCTGGATTATGCTGTTGACTATATCCTGTGTATCAATGTCTCATGTGTTTTATGAGTTCCATCAACATGTCAATTTTGTAATTTCGAAATGGCTCTTTGCTATCCCAATTGTATTTGGTCTGTTCGGAGCTGTTTTCTCAGGATGGCTAGCCGACGCTAAGCTAGGGAACTACAGAGTGATGAAAAACAGTTTTGTGCTGTTGTTCCTTTTATGTTCGCTTTCTAGTGCCTTCACCCTAGTTCCTGGAATTACTCATTACGTGTATGTTGTGAGTATCTTGTATTGCATAGGTGTGAGTCTCTTTCTAGTAGCTGTGGCAGCATGCTTCGTTACCTCACTACAACTAGGCCTGGATCAGATGCCTGATGCTTCATCTTCCAATATAACTAGTTTTATTGCCTGGTTTGTATTCAGTATCTATGCTGGCTTTTGGATCCCTAATGTTTCCAATTTACCCATTACTACATGTAGTAGTCGATTATCATACTGGGTTACCCAATTTTACAGTTTGCTGCCACCTTTGTGTACGAGTGTTGTTCTTATTCTTGACTTCCTCCTAGCTAAGAAATGGCTGATAATTGAGCCAAAGTCACCTCAGTCCCTCAAAACCATCTACCGTGTTCTCAAGTTTGCTGCCAAGCACAAAGCTCCCCTCAATCGCAGTACTCTCACATACTGGGAGGAAGACGTACCTTCAAGAATGGACCTGGGAAAGTCGAGATACGGTGGACCATTCACTACAGAGCAAGTTGAAGATGTGAAGACCATGTTTGTTACCCCTCTGCTTAACACTATGGCTTCTTGGGTGCTCACTTGCAATATTCCATCCACTAAATAATGCTAGTGTTTATCCCCAAGATTGGAAGCGTTATATTTCAAGGCTTCTGCCTTTATTCACATATCACCATTAATTTTGTGGTGTGGTATGGTTTGGACTGTCTTTTATGAGTTTGTGCTATACCCAGTGATACGTAACAAATTTCCCAGCATTCTTAGAAGAATTGGGATAATTTTTCTCTTCATCACAGCTCTCAGTATTGTGTTTCTAATTCTGGAACTACTACAAAACAATTACAGTGATTTATAGTTGCAATCAAGTATGTTACAATCATTATAAATTCAATTTCTCGGGGTTTGCTCACAATGTTGCTTGCTAGCGCCATGCTGGAGTTAGTTTGTGCTCAAGCTCCATACAACATGAGAGGATTGTTTGGAGGGTGTATGATGTTGGTGCTATTATCATCTCTTATTATTGGCTTCTATATTCCTTCAAACAGTACGTTAACAATATATGGGGTTAGAGTTGGCATCAGTCTGCTTGGATTAATCCTGTACTGCCTCCTGGCTCGCTGGTACAAGAGGAGAGTTAGAGACGAGGACTACAATGCACACAGAGTGGTGGAGGAGGTCTACGATCGATACTTGTCAGCTAAGCATTAATTGACTCCCGTTACACGATTTTTTTTCGATATCATTGTTATTATCTGTGTTTTTGTTGATATTGCATGTTCACAACATTATACTGTGTATAGGTTCTAGTGCTTATATACACACCTAGTATTTATACACAGAGGTTAATTGTCAATGCACACCTTATAATTATGATCGATGGCCTATAATTATATACCTCTAATAACAAAATGATTCGTTGACCATCATGTTTAAGAAAGATGAATGTTGGACTGTACAACTTTTTTTTTGTCTTTGCATGTGTGTGGGTGCGGCATTCAAGAATGTATGTGTATGACTGTGTTTGTAATTCTGGAACTACTCTACTAAGCATTGAGTTCCGATAACGTATATGTATTAGTTTTATATGTTTGTGTTATCTAGAGACGTAACACATTTAATCAACATGACAGACATGTGTAATTAGTATTAGTGGAGCGTATATACAAAATCATAATTATTTGTGTACCGTTATAATTATTACCAGGTTTTCCACTTACTGTATAGTTGGAAATTATAACTGAGCATTGGCAACAGACGTGCTCAGCACCTAAACTAAAAATGTATGTACATAAATGTAGTCATAGGTTTACTCATAAGCAATGTGGTGAGCATTATACATAAATTATTTGGCGAATGAGACAAGTGGCGGGTGCCCTGTACTGCGTCCACCAGAAATGTCACAGAGAGCAGACAGTTGCTAAAATCCCTGCCAATTAATGTTCCCATACGTTCATTTATTCATAATTATATAGGCTACGTCTATTTACTAACCAGGCATCTATTCGAGACCAGACGTTAATTACACTCACAAATTATTTCTGATAATTAACAAAATCTGCTAAGATACAGTCAGGTATAGTGACCATGCAACATTGTGTACTATTTAGAGAGCCTTCACTTTCATAAACAGTCTGAACTTGAGACGGTCGTCTTTGAGGTACTGGGTGTTTGTGTCAACACAGTAACCTAGGCGATCCAGGGGATAGAATTTGTGTGAGTCGCCAAAAATAGGTTGTTTTCTCTTTCAAAATGTTTGTTTCCGTTCCTGTGTAGTGTCCATGCATGGTCACCAAGCATCATTCTGTAGGATAGCTATATACACAGTCTGTTTTGCTATCATCATGGTGTTCATACAAATGTTCCAGCAGCAGATCCTTGTAAAAATTTTGAATGAGAACCCCCACCCTTGTGCAGTAAACCCTCCACCACTCCAGTGTCAATTGATGGGCTTTGTTTGTTGTTTCGTAATTCGGTGAGAGGAAACTCTTGGCAAGAAAACCCATTTAGCAATAACAAATCATTCTGTATCTTCACTGTGTTGGCTTCCATCGTGACCTTTAGATCATTGACCTTCAGTGTGTCAAGGTGGTTTCTAGGTTGTTGCTCTAGATCTTGGAACTTAAGTATGGTATCGACTTTAGCATCAAGATTTTCCAATTTGGTAGCAAAATGTGCGTCCAATTGTTGAATTTTAGTATCGATGGTAATGCCTTGTCTCTGCAAGTCGACTATATTTGCTGGTCTTTCTCCTCCATTTCTCTGAAATGTGCTGTCCACAGCAGTCGGTTTGATGTGGCTCCACCAGAATCTCAATTAAGAGTAATATATAACTGGACAGTACAAGTCCTTGTCAGGTTGTTCAACAAGGTCGTAGTCAGGTTTAGTTGGCTGGGTGATCTGTTCTGGGGGTGGGTAGCAACTGGTTCTTGGTTCCTCACAGAGTTAGAACAGTCACTGTTACTGGTAGCCATAGGCTAGGCTAGTTTGTAAGCAGCCAATCTGTGGTATGTGTGTGGTTATTGTAGTGTATAGTTGGTAAACAGCACAATGATGTAGAAGTTAGGGTTATATATAGATGTGTTTGTGGATTATCTATCAAGAAAGTAGATTACATCACTTGGATTGGTCAGTGTGCAACTTCCAAGCCCATGACAGATCATATAGGAAGTCACGTTACACTCCGCATACATCTGATGTACAGTATGCCTACGTTTGATACTCTCTCCTCTATTATATACTTTTGGTGACGGTTGCTGTGTCCACCAGAAATGTCATAGAGAGCATAGTATAATGAAAGCACCGCGGGTGCTGATGCCTCGGTGGAGGTGCCAAAGCTACATAACATAAAGCTACTATAGCTAGCTTTTATACACACATTGATTAATATTCATCATGATAATTATATAAATTATATAATTATCATGATGAATTTTGCTGCATGCAGAATCCAGAATCACAGGGAAACTCAAAGAGTGGGTAATGATCGACGATGGATCGACGCCAAAAGTTCAAGTCTAATGGCTGCAATCAAGTCAGCAGAGCCTTGCAGCTCTCTTCTCACTCTTGCAGCTATCAGTAGCTAGCGTTCTAGTTCAGAGCTAACTACTAAGTAGAGTAACAACACTCGGTGAACAAGTTTTGCTACGGACTTTTCTGAAAAGGCTGCAATGGCATTCCAAGTAAGCAAAACTAGGCATAACTCGAGAACGAAGCTTTATTTTGCAAATCCACAAATACCAAGCCAAGAAAACATGACTAGAAGCCTATAGAAACTCTTACTTGCACTTCATTGATCCTTGAGCAGCTGAAACAGTCTACACACACACACACACACACACACACACACACACACACACACACACAAACACACTACCGTATACCTCGCTTGCGCATGCGCACCGAGGCATAATTACTGTTGCATTCCTACCAAAATTCCCGCTATACGGTACAGCACGCTTTTAACAATTAAATTACATTTCAAGAATAGTCAAACTTCACACTAATTGCTAAGATACAGTCACGGTATAGTAACCAACATTGTTAAAGAGCCTTCACTTTCATAAACAGTCTGAACTTGAGACAGTCGTCTTTGAGGTACTGAGTGTTTACGTCAGCACAGTAACCTAGGCGATCCAGGGGGAAGAATTTGCCTGAGTCGCCAAAATATGTTAATTGCTTCTTCGAAATGTTTTCCGTTTCTATGTAGTGTCCATGGTCACCTCGCTGGTTGAGCATCTGTAGGATAGCTACAACTTCTGTTTTGCCAGCATCATGCTCTTTACTGACGTAGACTGACAAACGTGTTCCGGTAAACACACCGAATGAGAACCTCCACTTCTGTGCTGCAAACTCTCCACCACGCCAGTGTCCACTGGTTTGTTGTTTCGTAAACTCGGTGAGAGTGAACTCGTGGCAAGAAAACTCATTTAACAATAACAAATCATTCTGTATCTTCACTGTGTTGGCTTCCATCGTGACCTTTAGATCACTGACCTTTGTGTCAAGGTTTTTAGTTTGTCGCTCAACCTTCATATCGAGATCCTGGAACATGGTATTGACTATTGCTTGTAGATCATAAAACTTGGTATTCATTTTTTGGTCTTGTTGTTGGAATTTGGTATCAACTTTTGCATCTAATTGTTGAATCTTGGTGTCAATAATATCGCCTTGTTCCTTCACTTGTTTCTGCAAGTCAACTATTTGTTGGTCTTTCTCCTTCATTTTCTGGTGTAGCTCTCTCGTTAGTTGCAGGTTGAGGAGGGTGGCGGGCAGGAGGTGGTGTTGAACACTCTTAGTCATGTGACCACCCAGATCTCTTCGAGGAACCTTCACGTCACATCCAGCTCCAGCAAACTCGCACTCCACAAGTTGTAGGGGGCACTCCAGCAGGTGGCTATCAGCTTGGCAGCGAGGGACGGTACCGATCTCACATTGATTGGGACAAGGCAGGGGATAGTTGTCACAGCAAGCGATGTGGTCATTTGTTCCGATATCGTGGGTGGACTCAAAGTCACAATATTGGCATTTCCAGAGACGTTTTGGACAGGAGGTGGTATGGTGGTTCAGATCTCCCAGTTCCCCCGTCCACTCACACCCACTCTTCTTGTGGGGGCAGCGAACATTCAATTTGTTGATGGTGTTACGTTTGAAAAACTTGTCTTTCAGTGTTTTAAAGGGAGCGTTGTTACACATAGGACAAGGCTTGCCATCTCTGATGATCCTTTGAGCAGCTTTCTCTGAGATGTGCTGTCCACAGCAGTCGGTTTGATGTGGCTCCACCAGAATCTCAAAGGTAACTGGACAGTACAAATCCTTGTCAAGTTGTTCAACAAAGTTGTAGTCTGTTTCAACTGGCTGGGTCATGATTTGTTCTGGGGGGGTGGGTAGCAGCTGGTTCTTGGTTCCTCACTCACAGAGTTAGTAGAGTCACTGTTACTGGACAGTGATAGATCTAGCCATATTTAGGCTGGATTAGTGTTAGCAGGAAGCCACTTCCTCTATTATCTGTAGATCTAGTGTATATGGTAAAGATAATCATTAACAATACAGTACTACTGTCCTTGTGTGTATAGAACATCTGTCCCACTGTGGCAACAAGTTAATTGTATATCATTAGAAAGTTAAGGTGATGCTAATTAAGGTGATTTTAAATCGGTGACTTTCAAAATCACCTTAATATGCATGTATACATGCATGCAACTCTAGTTTACACTTTTTGCTAACAATTTCCTAGCCTCGATTCCCGGCCGCTTGAACAAGGCGGCCTGGTATACCTTGTATGCGCATGCGTGTACATTACCCCAAAAAGGGGGTAATCCGTGTATTTGTGGATACTGTCAGTAAAATAAACCGTATACTATTTGTATTCTGATTTTACAGTCCGTTACATAGAAGTATTGTGTAAAGATGACTGAGTTCTTACGCCCTTTATTGTATCAAGCCAAGTCTCTACTTAACGACACCCTACACTGTAAGGCTACAGATGTTATAGGAAAGGCATGATGTGTTCCTGTGGGTCCCCTGATGAGGCTGTGGTAATATAGATCAGGCAAGTGTTCTGCTACTAAATCTTGCCTTTATGTTCGACAAGAAGTCATTGCTGAAGATAAAGAAGCTAATGATTACTCCTAAAAGCTTTTAATAAGCTTTAACTCGACACTCAGGAAGTTATTCACTCAAGATCTACTGATGTATTAAAGAGTCCACCACTCTTCCTAGCTGGCAGCTCTAGCTGTCTGGGAGGCTTTCTTGAACTGTCTCTTTGATAAACAGAGCTAGAAGAAGCAACACTGCTGCAGCATAATTATTCTACTTTGATTAGTGTCTCTGAAAGCTGCATACGTATTATTCCCTTTTGTAACTTTGTCCGTTTTTTTACAATTTGTATGATGAAATTGTTGTCAATTATTTTGCGCATGCGCATACAAGGTATACCAGGCCGCCTTGTTCAAGCGGCCGGGAATCGAGGCTAACAATTTCCCCACCATCTCTGTTCTAAATGCCCTCATGCATACTACAATAAACTATTGGATGGTACCATAACAATTAAGGCTTGCACATGCATGCAGAAACAATGTACTATTAACACTAGTTAGAGTCTATTTTATTTGTTGTTGTGTACATGTACGTGTCTGTAGTTACATAGTATATTTGTGTTGAGTTCGACTTTCATAAAGTGAGGAATACAAAAGAAAGAGGGATTGGAAACTACTGCCCACACCTGTGTAAAAGGACTGACATCTGGTAAAGCACTCCGTGTAATTAATCGCGCTCGCAAATAATTACATGGAGAACTGCGCTATATGGTTTTGTATCCCTGGTTTCTAGCTCTCCTATCCACTAGTGATCATTCAGGGGCTGGTATAGGTATACTCAAGTCTGAGAGAAGTAAGCTTATACCGGTACCTGCACTGACAAGCTCTAAGTTCGTTTTCTTTACTCTTGTTTCAGAGTTTAGCTTGAATTACTCTATGTCAACTTTTCTCTTTCCCTGCTGTGAAGTCAAAACAGCAAAAGACATTGCTTGACTTGGTTATTATGTATCTAAGTGCTACATAGAATGGCTTCATGCTATATGGATAAGCTGTACTGTACTATACAAGTATGTTCATAAACGTTTGCAGTATACATGTATATATAGTCCTTTAAACTGCTTTTTGTGGGGGGTAGTACTAATGCCATTGTTTGTTACCTCACTACAACTAGGCCTGGATCAGATGCCTGATGCTTTATCTTCCAATATCACTTTGAAAATGTGAAGACCATCCTACGTTTGTTACCCCTAGCTTTGCTTAACGCTATGGCTTCTTGGGTGCTTACTTGCAATCTTCCATCCACTAAATTATATATATAATAAAATAATAATAATCGATGCTTTACAGTATGACTTTACATTTACACAAGGTGAATAGATTGTTGTGCGTCAGAAATTAAACATACTGACAGGAAGTTCCTAGAAGGAACACCTGACTAAATCTACATAAAATGTATACATAATTATACAGTTATACAGAGCAACAGGGACAGACTAGGTGATAAGTGCAAATTCTTGATTGATCAAAGCGTTCTAGAAAACTGTCCCAGAAATGTTTGTAGAGTTGATTCTTGATAGTTGACATCGAGTGAGAGAGATCTATAAAAGGGAGGGTGTTCCAGAGTCTGACCAATCTTTTGAAGTAAAAGTGTCTTGTTGTGTTTGAGCGATGATGACCTTTATGAACTAGCTTGTGATTAGACGATAGTCTTGTGTTGCTGGTAGAGAATGATATGAACTCAGTAATGTTGAAGTTGTCTACTGGTTTTTGGAGACACCTGACGGCGAATATGACATCTTGCAACTCTAGCCAGTTCATTAGTGGTAAAAGGTCCAGTTTAATGAGGCGACTTTTGTAGTCGAGACTATCAGATCTACATGTAAGGTTCATAATAAACTTTGAAGATCTTCTCTGGATTTGTTCCACTTTTGTGATGGCCTTGTGTGTCTGTGGTCTCCACAGTTGCGAACAAAATGTTAAATTAGATCTAACAAGCGTAGTATAAAGTGTTCTTTTTGTGTGGAGATCATGAGAGCATTGAGTGTTTCTTTTAATAAGGTACAAACAGCTGTAGGCCTTCGAACATATAGGTTGTTGATATGTTGGTCCCAGGAGAGACTATTCTGGATGGTCACTCCCAGGTCTTTGTGAGAGTCTCTTGTTAAGATTAGCTTTGAGTCCAAATTGTATAGCGAGTCATGAATGGTTTTACCAAAGTGGAGGTAGACACATTTGTCTAAATTGAGTGATAAGTTCCAGTCCTTGCACCATGTGACAAGATGGTCTAGATCAGATTGCAGGTCTGCTTGGTCTTCTGCATTGGCTATTCGCTTCACTAGTTTAGTGTCATCTGCATAGATATATATGGACGAATTAACGATTGGAGTGGTGATATCATTGACATATACTAAAAACAACAGAGGACCGAGAATGCTGCCTTGAGGTATATGCTAGTGTTTATCCCCCTGATTTGAATTGATATGTTTCAAGGCTTGTGCCCTTGTTCACATATCACCATTTGTGGTGTGGAATGGTTTGGACTGTCTTTTATGAGTTTGTGATCTACCCAGTGATACGTAACAAACTTCCCAGCATTATTAGAAGAGTTGGAATAATTTCTCTCTTCATCACGGTTCTCAGTATTGTGTTTCTAATTCTGGAACTACTACAAAACAATTACGGTGATAAATTGGATGCAATCAAATATGTTACAATCGTCAATTTCTACTGGTGTGCTCACAATGTTGCTTGCTACCAACATGATAGAGTTAGTTTGTGCTCAAGCTCCATACAACATGAGAGGATTGTTTGGAGGGTGTATGGTGTTGGTATTGTTATCATCTCTTATTATTGACGAGATTTTTCCATGGAACATCACATTAACAATATATGGGGTTAGAGTATAGGCATCAGTCTGCTTGGATTCATCCTGTACTGCCTCCTGGCTCGCTGGTACAAGAGGAGAGTTAGAGACGAGGACTACAATGCACACAGAGTGGTGGAAGAGGTCTATGATCGATACTTGTCAGCTCAGCAGTGACTATAGTTTCAGTTTATAGTTTTTACATCTTCTATCTGACTATTTAAATGCCTATAATTGTGTTGTACGCTTTAGTGTATAGTTTTTGTGACATTTATATACGTATCGATCTATAGTAGACCTGTTTATATTGAATGAACTGTGGTGTTTGGTAGTGTGCCAAGCTCAATGCAGTTCAGTGCATGCAAGCTACATAGTACATAGTCATATAGTGTATAGTTTCGTATCGGTCTGTATTATTTACTGTATGCACCCGTACTTTTTTTTTTTAATACAGTTTTTATATAGCTGAGACCCTTGTTTTCTGAGGGCTCAGATCCTTGCTTTTATGATGCATGTGACACGTACTGTGTCTATAGAGTGCTTTATGTATATACTGCAGTGGATACACCTTGCTTTTATACTATAATTATGTATATTCATTCCATTATAATAAGGTATACCAACCTCTCTTATACTGCAGGGCTCTGCTCCTTGTGTGCTGAGTGTAGACCGGAGGAAGAGCTCAAGGAAGCCATTGCTGAGATAAGTATACCAGAACTATAGTGTGTGTTCTTTACATGGCTATACAGTGCATCCAGCTAGCTTAGAGAGTAGATTACCACACATTTGTGAGTAGCTGTACTTAAATGTAAATATCTTTCGACCCGAACATTTCTAAGAAATGATGTTGATACCAATGTGTAGGTGAATGACCAAGCTACAACATACTCAAACATTTTATAAGGTGGTGGGTTTATGGTGATTAATAGAACAACAGCAAATTGTTATAGTGGGTAATCGGTTAGAGTGATAAAACAGTAATCTTGTACAGCTAAGGTCCTGACTTTCATCACATAATTGTTCAATGGTTTAGGTAACTATCCTGACCATCCCTTTATGGGTACCGGTCTTACATAATTATGTTCACAGTGTCTATAATTCATGATTTACTGGTTTTTAGGTACACTTTTGGTTAGAGCAATATCTTCTGAAAATTTTATAACTTAGCTTTAAAAGTTCTCTGGTAAGTTTAAAAATAAATGGGCTACATTTTGATACCAAGAACATCCTATATGCTTATTCCATTGCTGAGATAACACTGTGAAAAACTACATATTCTACTATTTTCTACTGTTTTGATGACATCACAGCTGCAAACCACAAATCAATGCCACTTTAATCAACCACAAACTTAATTAAGAGTGGGCGTACAGTTATTGTACGCCCACTTACGTGGTTAATAAAAGTGTCATCGATTTGTTGTTAAGCAGCTTGTGATGTCATCAAAACGGTAGAGAATATTTACAGCGCTTTTAATCAAGACCATATCCAGTAATATTATTTCATAAGTATATTGGCCTCTATTCGAGACCAGACGTTAATTTACACTCACAATCATGAATCATTAACTTTAAAGAATAGTCAAAATTCACACTAATTGCTTAGATACAGTCACGGTATAGTAACCAACATTGTTAAAGAGCCTTCACTTTCATAAAAAGTCTGAACTTGAGACAGTCGTCTTTGAGGTACTGAGTGTTTGTCAAAAAAAAAACCCACCACCTTATAAAATGTTTGAGTATGTTGTAGCTTGGTCATTCACCTACACATTGGTATCAACATCATTTCTTAGAAATGTTCGGGTCGAAAGATATTTACATTTAAGTACAGCTACTCACAAATTTGTGGTAATCTACTCTCTAAGCTAGCTGGATGCACTGTATAGCCATGTAAAGAACACACACTATACATAGGCGTAGGAACCAGGGGGGCAAGGGGGGAAGTTGCCCCCCTCAGCCAAATATTTTGCTTTTTCGCCCCCCTTAGCCAGCACTGCTCTCTAATTGAAAAAATATTGTGAGCATGTGGCAAAAATAACAATGTATCAGGCAATGTATGTTTGCCCCCCTTAGGTAAAACATCTTCCTACCCCTATGCTATATATAGACTGTGTTCCAGATCCATCTACCAGCTTTCATCCACCACATCGTTCCATGCAGGTCACCAGTATGGTCCGTGCATGTTACTACGCATGGATGGACTGTGTGTACCTGTGCTCAACACTGCATGTATTAGGAACATCAATTCAGTATACAAATCATCATGATTAGCTATATACCCGCACATTCCAAAATGGATGTATAATAAATATATAGGGATTGCATGGTCATCACTCCACCAGTAAAAATTGCGTGGTATATTGGCCGGGAAAACATGGAAAACTACCAGTACATATGATTGACGTTGTAACGGATTGGAGTTATGCTCTCGTCTGATTTCTTGTTTCCACGCTTTTTTGTGGTTCCCCTAGCCAATCCTAGCAATTTTTCACATTGCAAATATTTTTCTAGTTGGATATACATTGTCTTTGAGTGAGAAAGATGGTTAGCTGTTTGTTTCAAAATTGTTGATCATTAATCCAACTGCAGAGGCGGTATTTTATCGAGCGATGTAGATCATTAATTGAGTGATGTATTACAATAATTAATATTATCAAGGTGATGTATTAAAATGAACGAGCAATGTATTACAGTCATTGAGTGGTGTAACTCTGATCTATATTTATAAATCAATGTACATATATATTTATTCAGGGATGTAACTCTATATCCAGCAATGATAGTTCATTATCGAGCGATGAATACGAGTTTAGGGTTCATAGGGTTTAAAGATTACTTTATCCCGCAGCCTTTAATCGGAGTACATATGCATAGACAATTGTAATACATTGCTCAATCATTTTAATATTATCGCTTGCAGTTGGAAATGATCAACAATTTTAAAACAAACGGCTAACCATACCCAATCACCCTAAATTGGTATATTCATCCATTAGCACTGAAGGACATGCAGAGACCACCTCAAGGTGGGGACTGCTGTGGTTTGCATATCATTATAATTTATTCCCTAGGTGCATACAGTGTTTCTGGCTTATAAATGTGTTATATAGTAGTTGTCCTACATGTAGCTATAGTTATGTTGTTGAGCACTATACCTTACTTTTGATTGTATAGAAAAGGTGATTTTCCCGTGTAGTTGTTGTTGTAATAGAGCTTGATGAGGTGCTTTCCTATCAATATGTAATAGTGGTTACATTTGACTATACATGTACAGGATAGGTGTATTATTGTATTTTTGGCTCAGTTAATTGACTTCTTGTGTTTGTAAATAAATTGCATGTACATAATTATGGCTCCATTTTCTCTTTCACACTTCACAGCATTAGGCAACAAATTGTTTCGTGTTCCTGAGAGATTTCAAGTGGAGGTGGCCCGGGCTAACACAATACTGGACCAGGAGAGGTGAGGGCAGTGAGGGTGTGACCAACCACACCTCTTCACGAGTTGTCTCAGTGGATATACACTACATACATGTGCCTTTACGAGTGTCACGTATTATATCATAGTTCATGTGTAATTGGCTGTAACCAGTCTACTTGCTGTTCAGGTCATAATTTATAATAGAGATAGAGACATGAGACAGAGACATTTATCTGTATGGTTGCAGTTGTATGTGTATTACTAGCTGGGTCATCTAAAGGCATGCTCCTTGGATTCATTTAAGTGCATGGTCGAACGGGTTTTGTTCTTGTGCTTCCACGTATGTATATATGCTCTCTACTATATTTATTCAGTGATTAGTCTAAGAAATTTTTACTTGTGGCCATGCATAAATTTTGGTATTAAATATAATATATGTATTGAACTGTACAGATATGAGTATGACAACACCATCAACACACTTTAACTTATCAATGCATGTTGTATAATTGTATCACAAACGTGGACTTTTTATACAAGATGTACATGTATGTACTAGCTAGCAGCTAACTTTTGTCAATACACTTATATTGTTTGATATTTTTGAGTTTGTGTCAACAATAGATAGAATGTATACGCAAGCTAAAAATACACTCTTAATAGTACCGGGATTCACGACCGTTTAGGGAAAGTACGTATAGTATATGTTTCACAATGTTTCTGGTTATATACATAACCATATATGAAGAACCAGATAATTGCACAAATGTGTGTCCGTGCAAGATAATAGTTTCACTCATGAATGCATGTACTTAATGGCCCGCCCCCTCCCCCTCACAGGTCCCCTCCAGCCCAAGGGCAGTGCTGGTTTGAGTTCAACGACACCCACGTATCTCCCATCATGGCCAAACAGATGGAGAAAATGTACCAGGGCAAGCAGAGCGCTTACATGCTCTTCTACAGGAAGAAGGACATGCAGAGACCACCTCAAGGTGGGGACTGCTGTGGTTTGAATATCATTATATTCCCTTTCATACTACTTCACAGCGTTAGGCAACAAATTGTTTGGTGTTCCTGAGAGATTTCAAGTGGAGGTGACCCGGGCTAACACAATACTGGACCAGGAGAGGTGAGGGCAGTGAGGGTGTGACCAACCACACCTCTTCACGAGTTGGCTCAGTGATTATACACTGCATGCATATGTGCCTTTACGAGTGTCACGTATTATACATGTACATGTGTAATGGGCTGTAACCAGTCTACTTGCTGTTCGGGCCATAGAGATAGAGACAGAGACAGAGACATTTATCTAGCTGTATATGGTTGCAGTTGTATGTGTATTACTGGGTCATCTAAAGGCATGCTCCTTGGAATCATTTAAGTGTATAGTCAAACTAATTAGTGGGTTTTATAATTGTACGTGCTTCCACGTATGTATAATTATGCTCTCTATCGTATAGAATAAAATAATTATTCAGTGATTACTTGTGGCCATTGATTTTTGTATTATGTATTGAACTTTGCAGATATGAGTATGACATTGCTATCAACACACTTCAACTTATCATTCATTTCTCACTGGAGTTTGTGCTGGCCAACGGAGCGCTGCAGAGAATTGAAGAGGTGGGTGTAGTTTGTTATGTTACGGGAATACATAATTATGCCTCGAGGCGTAGCCGCACGAGGGATACGGTAAAGCTGTCTGTGTGTCTGTTCCAACTGTAACTGCTCAACGGTTGCAATGCAACGAAAACTAACAGCTTTTATAGGCTTCTAGCCACCTGGATTTTGATTCGTGGATTAGCAAACTAAAGCTTCTTTCTCGAGTTATGGCTAGTTTGACTCACATTGAAGGCTATTGCAGTCTCTTTAGAATCTTTCATAGCATCATCTGTTCACATAAACTTTCTTCAACTTATAAGTTAGCCTTGCACTAAAGCGCTAGCTTTTTGTTGGCTACAAGAGTCAGAAAGAGCTGCTAAAGAAGCTAGGGAACTTGCAGACACACCCCTTATTCCTGGATGTAATGCGCATGCGCCGCGCTCAATATCACGTGTAAGAGAATCCATTTTGAACTCCAGATTCTGGCAGAATCAATTTTCTTCTTTGTTGAGGTCCTGGTAAGCCACAAACCAATCTTTTCTGTTTTTAGCTCCTTGTTATAGATACTACTTTCTGTGATTGAATTCTGTGATTAAACTCTTTTTAGACTGCTTGTTGCTCCCACTGTTTGGCTACAGGCCATTTAAGACGATCAGTATGCACCTATTAACTGTGGACACCCCTTTCTTGTGAAACAATCAAAGCATATTGCATGCCTCTTCTATAACACTCTAATACCTTTGAGCGAAAGCAAAAACATGGCGAGAGGCAAGCGCACACTTGCAACACTTGTTAGTAGCTGTACAGTGGAACCCCTAAATAAATCTTTAAATAGGGGCACCTCCAGTGCTTAATGCTTCGAGGCAAGTTTACTTCAGTCAAAAAGTAGAGAAGAAGTCTGATAGCTATATAGATGATCTTCAAGTTAGAAGTATAGAGCTATATGATCATAGAAGTTTATATAAATTATATGACATTGTGCTTCAGTTCACATTTGCAGCTTTTTTCTAACTCTTGTAGCTAACCAATAGGTAGCGGTTTAGTGCAAGACTAACACATTACTTGTGCGAACAGATGGTGCTATAATTATACTGGAGACTGCAACAGCCTCGAGGTATAATTATCTGTACCCTGGATATACTGTCCAGGATACAGGACAGAATTTACTATTCCTCTGACATTCACTGTATGCATGTGTTATACATAGGGCTGGGTGTGTTTTAACAAGGAGAGCTTTTTATTTTGAGCATTTTATCCACAGCAAATGTTATATAGATCGATACAATGCTTGTTGTATAATCGTATCACGAACGTGAGGTGGACATGTACTGCTAACGTTTGTTTTCATTATTTGCATCCATGTACACAGTTATCAAAGGACACTTATTGTTTGATGAGTTTTTTGAGGTTATATAACGAAACCCCCACTCACTCTTTAATAGCAACGTGATTCATGACCATTTAGGGAAAGTAGTTAAGTTTCACTATTATATTATACATGTATGAACCAACATTTTAGATAATTGCGTAAGTGTGTGTCCGTGCAAGAGACTAGTTCCACTCAGAAATGCAATAGAAACTGTTGGCACTAGATATTTTCTCTTATAGCTAGCACCTACATGTAGCTACAGTATAGTGTGTAGCAACCATTTCTGTACATCCAATGTGTGTATGTGTGCATGCGTTTAAATGAGACAAACTAGCTCTACGAACGGAGGCAGCTCTTTGGTATCAAGGAATGGCTGCAAGTGCAAGTACAGAGTGAGGTGGTTCTATTCCAAGGGAGCCTTTCTCGTTTTGATTTGGATTATGCTGTTGACTATAGCCTGTCTATCAGTGTCTCATGTGTTTCATGTGTTTCGTCAACGACTTGATGTCAATTTTGTAATTCCGAAATGGGTATTTGCTATCCCAGTTGTGTTTGGTTTGTTTGCAGCTGTTTTCTCAGGATGGCTAGCCGACGCTAAGCTAGGGAACTACAGAGTGATGAAATACAGTTTTGTACTGTTGTTCCTCATAAGTTTGCTTTCTAGTGCAATCACCCTAGTTCCTGGTATTGCACATTACGTGTATGTTGTTAGTGTCTTGTCTTGCATAGGTGAGAGTCTCTCTATAGTAGCTTTGGTAGCATGCTTTGTTACCTCACTACAACTAGGCCTAGATCAGATGCCCGATGCTTCATCTTCCAATATCACTAGTTTTATTGCCTGGTTTGTATTCAGTATCTATGTTGGTATTTGGATCCCTACTGTTGCCGATTTGCCCATTACCACAGATACTTTGTGTAGCAGTCAATTACCAAACTGGGTTGTCCAACTTTATAGTTTGCTGCCACCTTTGTGTATGAGTATTGTTCTTATTCTTGACTTCCTCCTTGCTAAAAAATGGCTGATAATTGAGCCAAAGTCACCTCAGTCCCTCAAAACCATCTACCGTGTTCTCAAGTTTACTTTTAAGCACAAAGCTCCCCTCAATTGCAGTGCTCTCACATACTGGGAGGAAGACGTACCTTCAAGAATGGACCTGGGAAAGTCGAGATACGGTGGACCATTCACTACTGAGCAAGTTGAAAATGCAAAGACTATCCTACGTTTGTTGCCCCTCTGCTTAACGCTGTGGCTTCTTGGGTGCTCACATGCAATTTTCCATCCACCATCTTATGCTGTTGTTTATCCTCCTGATTGGAATTGTTATGTTTCAAGGCTTCTGCCCCTGTTCACATATCACTCTTACTGGTGTGGTATGGTTTGGACTGTCTTTTATGAGTTTGTGCTATACCCAGTGATACGCAACAAACTTCCCAGCATTATTAGAAGAATTGGGATAATTTCTCTCCTTATCACGGTTGTTAGTATTGTGTTTCTAATTCTGGAACTACTAAAAAGCAAATATGGTGATTTAGATGAAATCAATTATGTTACAATCGTCTTTAATTCAATTTCTAGAGGTATGATCACAATCTTGCTTTTTAGCGCCATGACAGAATTAGTTTGTGCTCAAGCTCCATACAACATGAGAGGATTGTTTGGTGGATGTATGGTTTTGGTGTTGTTATCATCTCTTAGTATTGCCGAGATTTCTCCATTAAACGTCACATTAACAATGTGTGGGGTTGGAGTAGGCATCAGTCTTCTTGGATTCATCCTGTACTGTCTCCTGGCTCGATGGTACAAGAGGAGAGTTAGAGACGAGGACTACAATGTACACAGAGTGGTGGAGGAGGTCTATGATCGATACTTGTCAGTGAGCACTGACTAAATTTAGTTTAATTATAGATTTTTCTGTATCTGTCATTTTTTGTTGATCATGAATGTTCAGAACAATTATGTGTTGGTTTTATACATGTTTTAGCTATACGTTGATGTAACCATGCATTAATTTGTATTCTAGAAATATAGTCATTTATGCCTAATAATTATAATACTTGCCAAAGTGAAATACACGGTAAATTGTACTTTTTTTCTGTGTGGCCGTTTCAGTTTCATTTTTCCATACTGTATGGATGTGGGTTTGTTTTGACAAGGGGATATTTTCTACCATGCTGATGTACCAGTAACTTTTTTCCCCTTATTCACACACACACACACATAATTTTTGATTCCATTATTCTTCGGTATGCAGTATAATTATGCAAACAGTTTGTCAATAGACACTCATTGTTTAAGTTTGTATAGTTTGTATAAGTTTGTTTGCACCAATATAATTGTATCTGTAAC
Organism: Halichondria panicea; assembly: GCF_963675165.1. Taxonomy (NCBI): domain Eukaryota; kingdom Metazoa; phylum Porifera; class Demospongiae; order Suberitida; family Halichondriidae; genus Halichondria; species Halichondria panicea. The sequence goes on from NC_087390.1 coordinate 1,807,625, forward strand.
TAATATTATTATTGATAGCACAAATAATTTTATACTGAGACTGACTCATGATCATTTAGGGGAAGGTCCACTATATGTTGCTGGTTAAATATACGAACCGCTCATGCAGCTATCATTCCAGTCTTATTTTTCGCGTTAACTGCTCTGCGCTTGAAAAATGCGCAATTTGTGCTATACCCAGTGATACGTAACAAGCTTCCCAGCATCCTTAGAAAAACCGGAATCATTTCTACTCATCATGGCTCTCAGTATATTGTGTTTCTGATTCTGAACTAGTATACTACTATCACAGTGATTTAGTGGCAATCGATTATGTCAGGACATTATACATTCAGTTTCTCAGGGTTTGCTCGCAATGTTGCTTATATAATACTAGCAACATGTTGCAGTTAGTTTGTGCTCAAGCTCCATACAACATGAGGAGGTTGGATGACACTCGTGGTTATCTCTTCTTTTATTATCAGCGATTTTGCTCTGTCAAACATCACATTAACAATATATGGGGTTAGTTGTGGTATGTCTGACTTATACCACGTGACCGAAGAACTATAAAAGGACCTCCCCTATAGCAAATTCAATCCACGATGCAGACTGCATAAAGAGCAAGATTATGCCGGATTTTTCAACAGTCAAAGAGCTAGTTGAGCAACACGTCGACTCCTACAGATGCTTAAGAGCCTCCTTGGTACAAGCATTGACCATTAGACGTCCCCTTTACTGGAGTTGCCAGCTCTTCTTGGCATAAAATGTATCTAAACTACGCCCATGGACCCATCGAGGCTTAGACATCTTGTTAGAGAGCAGCTTCCATGTTTCTGCCATCGCTTTGGAGTCTTAGTACCGTCAATCATGACTTCTTTCTCTTTGCTTTCAAATAAAAAACACCTTGAAAAATTATGCATACCTGGGACTGTATGTTATTTTTCTATGTATCATATACAGCTGTTGACCAATGAGATTAATTAGTGGTGATGTAAGTGTGGTATACAGTCAATTATTCTTTCTCATGCAGTATTATTGTATACATGCAATTTCTCAATGGACACCAGTCCTTTCATTATCTTTGAGCTTGTATTAACAATTGATGGTATGTACAATAATTATACAGTAATACATGCACCCAGTTCTTTATATAGGTACATGTAGATTGTACAGGTGTGCATGTGTCTGCATGTGCAAGAATAGTCTCACACTGACAAGATTTCAATCACTGTTGCCAATACATATTGCTCTCTGCTAGTATACCTATGTATAATATCAGTGTATAGTGTTAGCAATCATCCCTATATACATGTGTGTGCATGTTATGAGACAAACTAGCTCTACGAACGGAGGCAGCCCTCTGGTATCAAAGAATGGCTGCAAGTGCAAGTACAGAGTGAGGTGGTTCTATTCCAAGGGAGCCGTTCTCGTTCTGGTTTGGATTATGTTGTCAACTATAGCTTGTTCATCAGTGTTTCATGTATTCAATCAACAACTTGTCAATTTTGTAATTTCCAGATGGCTACTCGCTATCCCAGTTGTATTTGGTTTGTTGGGAGCTGTTTTCTCAGGATGGCTAGCCGACGCTAAGCTGGGGAACTACAGAGTGATGACATACAATTTTGTACTGTTGTTCTTCATAAGTTTGCTTTCTAGTGTTTTCACCCTAGTTCCTGACATTGGACATTACGTGTATGTTGTGAGTGTCTTGTATTGCATATAGGTGGGATTCTCTTTATAGTAGTTGTGGTAGCATGCTTTGTTACCTCACTACAACTAGGCCTGGATCAGATGCCTGATGCTTCATCTTCCAATATCACTAGTTTTATTGCCTGGTTTGTATTCAGTATCTATGCTGGTTTTTGGATCCCTTATGTTTCTGATTTGCCCATTAGATTTGATTGTAGTAGTCAATTATCGTACTGGGTTGTCCAACTGTACAGTTTGCTGCCACCTTTGTGTATGAGTGTTGTTCTTATTCTTGACTTACTCTTAGCTAAAAAATGGCTGATAATTGAACCAAAGTCACCTCAGGCTCTCAAAACCATCTACTGTGTTCTCAAGTTTGCTGCCAAGCACAAAGCTCCCCTCAATCGCAGTGCTCTCACATACTGGGAGGAAGACGTACCTTCAAGAATGGACCTGGGAAAGTCGAGATATGGTGGTCCATTCACTACAGAGCAAGTTGAAGATGTGAAGACCATCCTACCTACGTTTGTTACCCCTCTGCCTAGCGCTATGGCTTCTTGGGTGCTCACTTGCAATATCCCATCCACTGATTTATGCTAATGTATATCCCCAAGATTTGAATTGTTATGTTTCAAAGCTTCTAGCCTTATTCACGTACAACTCTTGGTGGTGTGGTATGGTTTGGAGTATCTTTTATGAGTTTGTGCTATTCCCAGTGATACGTAACAGGTTTCCCAGTATCCTTAGAAGAATTGGGATAATTTCTCTCTTTATCACAACTCTCAGTATTGTGTTTCTAATTCTGAAAGTACTACAAAACAATTACGGTGATTTAGTGGCTATCATGCATGTTGTTTCAATCGTCATAAATTCGGTTTCTAGAGGTGTGCTCACAATGTTGCTTGCTAGTACCATGATGGAGTTACTTTGTGCTCAAGCTCTATACAACACGAGAGGATTGTTTGGAGGGTGTATGGTGTTGGTGTTGGTGTCATGTTATAATATTAGCAAGGTTTTCCCATCAAACATCACATTAAAAACATATGGGGTTAGAGTAGGCATCAGTCTGCTTGGATTCATCCTGTACTGCCTCCTGGCTCGCTAGTACAAAAGGAGAGTTAGAGATGAGGAATACAATGTACACAGAGTGGTGGAGGAGGTTTATGATCGATACTTGTCAGCTCTGCATTAATTGATCTGTACAGTTATAGATACGTATTTTTCATCATAGTTTGTATGTTTTTGTCTATCATGTTTTCAGAACAATTGTGTACGTTAGTTAATTGCCTCATAATTATGATGCTTGTCAAGCACACTCGCTATATATATACGGTATAATTATTCTTTCTGCGGCTGTTTTAAGTGTCCATTGAAATCTGTTTGCAATAGCGAATAATGATAATTACATGTTCAAATAATGGAAACAAAATTTGTTAGTACATTAAACCTCTGTTTAATTGTCAAAAAAAACCCTCCTATATACCACATCCATACAGTGAACATGCAAATTGATTTTTGAGCTTGTATTAACAATAGACGGAATAAAAATTGAAACCCACTCTCACTCTAATAGCAACGTGACTCGTGACCATTTAGGAAAAGTGTTGACGCTCCACTAATTTATATTCCTGATTATATGCACCACTTAATTGTACGAGTGTGTATGTGTCTGCGCCCACTTCAAAGATTAATATAGTTTCACTCAGGAATGCAATACCGGCAATATTATTATAATTATGGAACTGTTGTCAATAGATATTGCTCTCTGCTTTGTACTGCCTATAAATAGTTACAGTATATATAGTGTTTAACAACCATCCCTATAATTGTATGTATAATATATCTGTTAATTATGAGACAATAAATCTACGCAGCCCTCTGGTATTAAGGAATGGCTGCAAGTCCAAGGGAGCCTTTCTCATTCTTGTCTGGATTAGGCTGTTGACTATACTTATTACCTGTATATCAGTTTCTCGTGTGTTCACGCCTGATGCCACTTGTTCAGTTTTTCGGCGTTTGCTCGCAATATTGGTTGATGAGACAATTGTTTGGATGGTGTATGACACTTGTGTTGATTTCTTACTTTATTAACATCACATTAACAGAGTTAGAGTAGGCATCAGTCTGCTTGGATTCATCCTGTACTGCCTCCTGGCTCGCTGGTACAAGAGGAGAGTTAAAATGAGGACTACAATGCACACAGAGTGGTAGGAGATCTATGATCGATACTTGTCAGTTTATTACTGACTGTCTCTTTTGGTTTATAATTATGTACCCATGCATGTAACTATAATTATTTGTAGCCATGAGTTTGTGCTATACCCAGTGATACGTAACAAACTTCCCAGCATCCTTAGAAGAATTGGGATAATTTCTTTCTTCATCACGGCTCTTAGTATTGTGTTTCTGATTCTGGAACTACTAGCAAATACGGTGATTTAGTTGCAATCAAGTATGTTACAATTGTCTTTATTTCAATTTCTAAAGGTTTGCTCACAATGTTGCTTTTTAGCGCCATGTTAGAGTTAGTTTGTGCTCAAGCCCCATACAACATGAGAGGATGGTTTGGAGGGTGTATGGTGTTGGTGTTGTTATCATCTGCTATTATTGGCTTCTATATTCCTTCAAACATCATATCAACAATATATGGAGTTAGAGTAGGCATCAGTCTGCTTGGATTCATCCTGTACTGCCTCCTGGCTCGCGGATACAAGAGGAGAGTTAGAAACGAGGACTACAATGCACACAGAGTGGTGGAGGAGGTCTATGATCGATACTTGTCAGCTCAGCATTGATTTCAGTTTTTAATTGCATACATGCATCTGGCTGTTTAAATATCAATGTATAATTATATGTGTAGTGCGCTTTAGTGTATTGTTTTTGTGACATTTATGTATATACGTATTGATTTACAGTATCTATATATAGTAGACCTATTTGTAACTGTGATTAATTGGTGTTTTGTAGTGCCAAGCTCAATGCAGTTAAGTGCATGCAAGCTAGTTTGTGCTCAGTCTATATTTACCGTATGTACCCTGTATTTGAAGGGGATATGTAAAAAAAAAGTAAACGAATTATTCAGTGATTAGTCTATAGAGTTTGTGATCATAAATTTTTGTAATATGTATTGAACTTTGCAGATATGAGTATGATATCGCCATCAACACACTTCAACTTATCATTCATTTCTCACTGGAGTTTGTGCTGGCCAACGGAGCACTGCAGAGAATTGACGAGGTAGGTGTGGTTTGTTATGTTACGGAAATATATAATTATGTAGTTGTACAGTGGAAACCCTAAGTGAATCTTTAAATAGAGGCACCTCTAGTAAAAATCTTACGAGCACCCCAGTGCATAATGCCTCGAGGCAAGTTTGCTTTGGTCAAAAAGTAGATAAGAGAAGAAGTAAAGATGATCTTCAAGGTAAAAGTATAGAGCTATAGCTATGATCATAGAACTTTAGTGTTATGCATGTACATGTACTGTACATGTACATGTATATATATATATGTCATTGTGATAACATAGTGCTTTTCCTGTCAATGAATAATAATAAAAAGGAACGGATCTGCATAGAGGTCAGAATTTACAATGACTGCTACATTTACAGCTCTTTTCACTCTAATGGTAGCTAAACCAATAGGTAGCGCTTTAGTGCAAGGCAAACTCATTACATACATTTTGTGCGAACAGATGGTACTTGCTATAATTATACGAACGATTCTGAAGAGACTGCAACAGCCTCGAGGCATAATCAGGACACTCAACCAAGTCCCAACTCAATAGAAGCATATAGAAATTAAACTTTTAAATTATGTAGGAGACCACTGTCAACAAACATGTCCATATCGACATTCACTGCGTGCGTACACATACTTTGTGAGACCTACATTTTACCATTTATTATTATAGTGGTGCATTATTATATTTGCCGAAAAATGCGAATCAGGTGAGGATCACCAAATAGAAAAGTTGCAAAGACTTCTGGTATTGCGTGATCACTTATGATTGATATTTGACAGCTCAGCATTGGCTTTAATTTAGATAGATTATGTATATTTTTCATCATAATTTATTTAAGCAAATGTGGATCAAATTATCTACCCAATAATTATACTGCCATGCTGCAGCAAGCCCAGCCCTTCCCCTACTCCCAAGGCAACTCCAGTCCCTCCCCACAAGGCTCCATCACCACCACTATCACTCAAGGTTGCTTCTGCCCCTCTCAATCTGGATCTATAGCAGTCTGAAGGATCTCTACTCTATAATTATAAGAACAGATTTTATAATAGTCTAAGGAACAATTTATTTTGTGCAAACAGTTGTATAGTTTAGCAGGCTAGCAGGTAGAGTCAGCAATAATTTTTAGTGAAAAGACTTGAAGTTTATCTAGCAACGTTTCTCGGACCTTTGTACGTGGGTGTAATGGCTTGTTGTCATAGTTACTTATCTGAGATGAGGGGGCGACTGACTATAAACAGTAGCCACAAAGATGAATTTTGTTAACCTCTGCACCATTATTATGCATGAGAGAGACTCTAAATTAGCTACCGCTAGCTAGCTAGCTATAGCCATGCTGCCGTACTATTAAACTGACCAGCTATTCATTGGCTCCAGCTATATTAAAGAAACTATAAAGACATAAGACAAGTATAATATAATATAAGCAGAGGGCAGCTCAGTAAGTCTGATGTGGATCATTGATCTACTATTGTACAATTCCTACAGGGTTGTGTCCATTGCCGACCGATAGTCGACTACCCACCTGATCTCACCCCACACACACACAATGCTTGAGGGTCTGTTTGACGAGGAGACTGTCGAGTATGATGCAAAGTCTGCCACGGCAGGGGGTAACGAGAGCTCACGAGTGCCCCGCCCACCCACCCCCCGGAACAACACGAGGCTGCATGTGTGGTCTCAGTAACCTTGGTGCCACCTGCTACCTCAACTCATTGTTACAGACTCTGCATTTCACTCCAGAGTTGAGAGGTGAGCCAGTTTTTATCCTGTTCATAAAAGTTGAGTTTTATAAGTACTGAAGCAATGGGAATTAGCTAGGTGACTTGTGTACATAACTCTATGGATGGTAGTATCCAGTTTACTGTTGAGAGTGAATGAACACGACTGAATGCAAGTGAAGGTCATGATGTGACTGAGTGGGCGAGTGGTTGAAGAGCCACGGCTAGGGGAATGGAAGTTGATGCTTGTTTTGTGATTCCTAAAAGTTAACTGTGTTTAGTCATACAGCAGCTCTATAAAATTGTGTCAAGGTGGTGTGTGTTGGTTGGCAAGTGGGCAGATTTCAGTGTTATTGGTTCTCACCTCATGTGTCAGTATCTGTTAGCTCAACAAGTAATGTGCTCTCAATGAACACCACCATTAATGAATCTACCCACTGTACTGCAGAGGAACTATTCAAACTGACTGAGACAGAGTTGGGCATCTTCTCCACTCAGGAGGGAGCAGACAACTCCACGGTAACCAGGAGCACTATAATTATTAACTATTTGCAGTTGTCTAGGAAAAATTAACGCCCTATATAGTGGAACACACACTTTATACAGTGTTTTACGGATGTGGCCTTTGTTGAGAAGTTCTACACGAACTATTCATTTGGGACCTGTGGGCTTTTGTTCAGAGGGTGGTCGTTAAGAGAGGTTCCATTGTAGTTTGATTATTGTCATGGCTGCCCTCTGGCTGTTTAGCACATCTCTGTCTGTCTGTGCTCAGGTGCGAGTGATTCCTGTCCAGCTGCAGAAGTTGTTTGCCAATCTCCTTCTGCTCAACCAGCAGAGTTGCAGTGTGGACGCTCTCACAAACAGCTTTGGTTGGAGCAACAGTGAGGTATGTGGTTAATGCAATAACAGCATGAATATTGAATATGAAGTAGGGAGCATTGTTTGTAGAGCAGTGCTGATCCACTGTACAACTATACATCACCGAGGGTTACAAGTGGTACAGCCTTATAACACTCTAAATCTTGCTTTCACAATAATATTATTAGTGCATTATAATTATTAGTTGTTAACGTACGTATTATAAACAGAAGGTGTATGCCCTAGCTTTGGTAATGTATAGTAATTTCTCCCACTCTCAATCGAGCCACTCACCACTCGCTTCCCCACTGTCTCTCCCTCCATTCTCAGGAGTTCCAGCAGCACGATGTGCAGGAGTTGAATCGGATACTGTTCAGTGCCATCGAGTCCTCTTTACTGGGCACCTCAGGAGAGCAGCTCATCTCTAAGCTCTATCATGGTGTCTTTGTGCAACAGGTAAGTAAGTGAGTGTTATAGATATTGCAATGTACACAATTAGAACTGGCTAAGTAACAGAATCCTCTATCCTCCACACTTTCCCTTTCTTCCCCACTACCCCCTACTCCCTTTCTGAAGGTACAGCAATCTATTTTCCTAACTTCAATTACCCTCTCCTTCCGTCAGATAATCTGTCAGGTGTGTGGCCGTGTGAGTGAAAGGGAACAAGAATACCTAGACCTGGCCGTAGCCCTCTCCACTAGCCCCACTTTGGAGGGGGTGCTCCAGGAGTCGTACATCGAACAGGAGTTGCTGGAGGGAGCCAACCAATATCGTTGTGAGAAGTGTGGCAAGCTCGTCGACGCTAAGAGGGTGAGAGTTGCACTCTTAAATGACAAACTACTCGTTCACTGTTGCCATAGTGATGTGCCCAGAATTTTGAAGTGGTGGCTATTATCATTTTTTGCCTAACCTGTGGTAAACTATATACTATAGGCCTAGAAGGTGGTTAGTACCAACCACCACCGACCAGTGTAGGCACATCACTGTAGTCTGTTAGAAGAAATTGTGAAGAATATTACAACATTGCTATATATGCCTCAGGGCTGCAAGATTCGGCAGCTGCCACAGATCCTCACGATAGCCCTCCTAAGGTTTCTCTATGACTACGAGAAGGGTGAGAGATACAAGGTAAGAAACTGGTAGTAGTACAATGTTTGAGCTACTTACTTAAGACCGCAAATTGCGTAGTTGCTATGTATGGGAAAAGAAACGTTTTACGTGTGCTTATAACTTGGCTGACCGTACAATAGACACATTTCAAGTATTCCAAACTATAACCTCCAGGACACTAGCAAATTCAAGTTCCCACTTGAGTTGGAAATGGCCCTCTACTGTGAGGATGGCTCTGTGGGGGGTAGCAGTGTGTACGAGCTGTTCTCGGTGGTCATTCACAGTGGCAGCACTCACTCCGGACACTACACTGCCTACATTCGGGACATTGATGGACTTGGAACTTGGGCTTCCCCCGTGAGTCAACCTTATCTCTGTAGACTGTCCATACATGTACTTTATTATATTATGCCTTTAGTACTTCTACATTCTCATTCGGTGGTTTCATATTCTTGACAATGTTAGGGAGTACCTGTTGGTACAGTAAGAGTATAATTGTACAGGGAATGCCTATATAAAGGGGCACAACGTTTTGGCCATTATTATACTGAGTTGAAGAGTTGTTTTGTACTTACTCATTTGAGACCTGGATACCTGGCTTTTATATCACAGCTAGTTGACCCCTCTTCAGTGGTGGAAGAGTTACATTAATTGTAGCTACACATATTACTCCACCCCCTCCCCTCCCAGGACGAGGAAGTGGTCCAGTTGCCACGGGACCCGGCCTCTGGTAGTGTGGACCTCATTGACTTTGATAACCCTGCCGACCTCATGTTGGAGCTACTCAAACATTGTGGAGGGTCTGCCACCATCTCCAAGCTCACTAAGGTGTGTGGGGGGTCACAACGGTGTGTGGTGGGTTAATTTACTGAACAATCGTAGTGTGTAATGTATATAATTGTTAGGGAGCTTTATAGCACATGCACTGTTTTGATGGAAATTATCTGTTTGCAGGCTCTACAGGACAAGACTGGAGTGACGTGGAACAAGAGGTTCAAGAAGCAGTTTGGCCCCATTACAAAGGTGAGGTCACTTCTCCAGGGTAGCTACAGTATGACTGTAAACTTAACTTACTTCGATACCTAAGCTGATCAAAGTATTATTGTGCATTTGGTTGCCAAATATGTGTGATTTAAAATGTGTTATCAAATTGCCATTTTGTGATATAGAACTATTAACTACTCCCCCACACACGCACAGTTCCTGGGTAGCTGTCCCGACTTGTTCTCAGTCAATGAATCTAACCTAGTGTCACTGGGTGGAGCCAACAAGACAAGGTGTGGGGTGGGGTATGAATCAAGTGATTGGTAAAGATCATTAATGCAACAAAATACATTACGGTGATTACATGCATTACGGTGATTACATGCATTACGATGATTACACCCATTACTGTAATTACATACATTATGGTGATTACACCCATTACAGTGATTACACCCATTACACACTTATTACAGTGATTAGTTATTAGTAAAACCAGTAGGTTTTACATAGGATTGGCAGTGGGTTTACCCGTGTTTAGCAATATTTCAATTATTTTGACTCATGTTCAAACTGTTCTATCTCTGCAGGGAAAGGCCACATCAAGAAACTTGCTAGACAGATAGTTTATTTAGCCTTTTCTCTCTTTGTATCTCTCATTTCATAATCCATGAACATTTTAATGAATGAATATTGTCATTTTAAAAATTGTACTATTTCTACGTTTCACCGCTCTTTGTCTGACTGACTAAGCAAGTAAGTAAGTGAGTAAGTAAGTTTCTTGCCCAGCATTTGCTCCAAGTACAGCCATCTCCAGGACATTCTACACAGGATTTCCAAACGACTACAACCTGGATTAAAAAGCGCTTCTTTAGATTTGCGATTGCTTCCACAAGGCAGATGACCTCTCAGTCTCTATTTCTCTTACCTAGACAATTCCGCCATCTTTAATGACTCAGCAATTGCGTTGTGGCCAATAATTAATAATAGATAGGCGTGGCTAATAAACCGTGCCTAAAATCAGTGCAGTGCTTTTCCAGAGCCTGAGGTGTTGCTTTTCTTCACACTGTTCAGCTCTAGCTCCCTTTCTCTGACAGGCATGCTATATGCACTGGCTAGATATCATGCTCTTAATGGCTGTCATTTAATACTGATTCACAAATTCAACATATCAAGCAATATTACTCATTACTATAATTAGTATAGCTAATTATTAGTCCAGAGATATTCGAGAAGATATCTGATTAGTCCTGTCTTCTCTTCTTGAACTTCTGTACTGCCTCTTGACTTTCCACTTTTATGCATGTCATGATACGTAAACTGTACTGAAAAAGAAAGGGAATCCAGGGGCGGATCCAGGATTTAAGGAAGGGGGGTTCTTATAGTAATTCTTGTCCGCGCAAAAAGTTCACTCGGTGCGCAGCGCCGAAATTTTTGTGACCACGCCCCTTTTAAAGTACCACGCCCACTAATTAACCCTCATGTTCTCCCTCATGATTTATAAACACAGGAGAGATGGTTGTGACTGGAGGAGAGATAGTAGTGGTCCCCAGTGGAAAGACAGCCGGTGGTGGCTGGTGAAGAGGAGACTTGGCTATATATAGACTTGTAGAACTTGACCATCAATATATTATTGATTTTATAGCAATTATACATGTAAGTATGCAGTGTCATGCACTCTCCCTTACCTGAAACTTTCCTCTTCTTACACCAGGAGTCAAGGATTCATGGCTAGATATAATAATCGCTTGACCACAGTGCAAATCAATGTGGCTGCAGTAGCCAGCCCCACCCTCTTGTTATGTAGACTCGCAAGCCACTCCCTTTTCTCTGATTGGACGGGGGCGGGAGAAAAGGGACTGGTGACTCTGGGACACATTTTGTGTCTCTACCAGAATTTGGGTAGAGATTATTCATTGATTTTTCCACGTGATCCAAAAATTGCGTGAGGTTAAGTAGAATTGCGTAGCCTGCAAAAGTGATCGCGGGCTTCTTAGCTACAGTTTAAGAATGGATGCTAGTGCTAGAAAAGAGAAGATGATGGAGTAATAACATCATCAGGCATTCAGCTAGGATATAGTCATCTAAGACACCAGCAGAGATTAGCTTGTTTTAGTTTTACGTGATGAGAACTGGCAGCCGAAAGTCATTGGTTGCCTAAAGCTTTTAATAACCTGTACAATACAAGACAGATAATGGCAGACGGCAGCAGTTGAATTGAGAGTAGTCAGACTTGTACAAGCTGTCTTAAATCGCTGCCACTCCTCGGTTTAAAGAAGGACTGCCAAGATTTCTACGTTCATCAGCTGTTCCATGCTAATCCACAAGTTGTGGCACAACAGACACTGGTACAAGGATCTATAAAATCAAAAGGCTGGCTAGATAGATCTGTATACTTGTCTTCTGTGTCTTTAGCTTTTAACGCATCAGAATAAATTGGATAATTTGCACGTGACATTAATATTTAATAGCATTCCTGATTTACATAAGCTGTAGCCCAGAGTCACCAGTCCCTTTTCTCCCGCCCCCGTCCAATCAGAGAAAAGGGAGTGGCTTGCGAGTCTACTTGTTATGTAGAGAGAACCAGCCCCACCCTTTTATTATGCAAAGAGAACCAGCCCCACCCTTTTATTAAGCAGAGAGGACGTACTTTGTACGACTTTGTCACGACAGTACTGTACAGTTAGCTAGCTAGCTAATATATACTAGCTGGAAGGGTAGTTCGTACGAACCCAACGAACTACCTCTGGATCCGCCCCTGGGAATCCGACTAGAAAAACATTTGCAATGTGAAAAATTGCTAGGATTGGCCAGGGGAACCACAAAAAAGCGTGGAAACAAGAAATCAGACGAGAGCATAACTCCAATCCGTTACAACGTCATGAACATGTACAATACATAGTATATAGACTGTGTTCCAGATCCATCTACCAGCTTCCATCCACCACAGCAGGCCACCAGTATGTCCGTGCATGTTACTACACATGGATGGACTGTGTGTACCTGTGCTCAACACTGCATGTGTTAATTCATCACAAATCATCATGATTATAATTATACCCGCACAATTTTGTGACAGGCTCTGGGAAAACAGACCAATTGGCGCAAGCTATAATTTTTGCGATCTATATACCAGATGATAGAGCAAAGAATTGCCTACGCATTGATATGCTTAGTTTGCACATAACTCGTTCCATGCCTGAGTTATGCGCGTTGGAAACTCGAAGTTATAAAACAGCAGTATTGAGAAACGCCCACTCAAAGATTGCTAAATTGGGAAAAGTAAGGTAATGGTGCCTGCTTAGACAAGCGCTTTGGTGGAACGAGTTGGATTCAGAGCATCAGATTTTGCAGAGAGGTAGTAGAAACACTGTAGATAACCATAAGCCAAGAAAAAAATTTATGAGATTATATACTGTAGTCTATAAATCTGGCTATTGCTCAAAACCAATATCTGCTCCAATTGGTCTGTTTTCCCAGAGCCTGTCACAAATGGATGTATAATAAATATATAGGGATTGGTCATCACCCCCACCAGTAAAAATTGCGTGGTATATTGACCGGGAAAACTTGGAAAACTACCAGTACATGTGATTGACATTGTAACGGATTGGAGTTATGCTCTCGTCTGATTTCTTGTTTCCACACTTTTTTGTGATTCCCCTGGCCAATCCTAGCAATTTTTCGGCACTACTGAGCCAATATATCCCATGTGCGCAGGAGTGAGCTGTGTAACAACTGCATTCCTTGTGCATTTCTTTCGTGTACACATCACTCCTTTTATAGGACAACTAGTTTCAACTACTTGTGGTCGGCTGTGGAATGCACCAGACGCATGAAAAAAGTTTTCTGCCTACCACTGAATCTGTTAACAGTGTTATACTATAAAAGGGACCATTTCAGGTTACTGGGTGGAGGATTGGCTTTAGGTAACTTCAGCCATACTATGCCAGTATCTAGATAGTGGCACAGTTCAAGGCTTGACCTTAGCCTCGATCCCAGGCCGAGTTTTCGCTTTTATAACGGTTAGGCGAACAACTCCTGGTACTAGTTGTCTGCGCATGCGTCAGTCGTTCGTCAGATTCTGACGAATGGATATTCTCGTTCACTTTCGTGACATTTATATTCGTGTACTATCGTGTACTAGAAGTCAGTTCCCGTTTTATCATTATTGGAATCGATTGGAATCGATTGGAATGGCTCTTAGCTGAAGCTTCTCTCTTCTCTGAAGCTTATTCTGAAGACTGAACAACAAGGGAAGAGGTATAAAGCTTTGTCAAGCTTGTTAAGGTCAGATATTTTTGTGTGGGCCCTATGGCCGGCTATGCTATCAAGTCTTGTTCATGTTTGGCAAGAATGTAGGTAGACTATAGTTTCATCATTAATATGGTGGATCAAGTGAAGAGTGTGAGCTAGAGAACTTGGTGCTGCCATCATCAGCTCGTCGACAATGACACTATAACCGAGAAATTTCTACACGTATTTAAAATGTCTACTTCTCTGTACAGGAGCAATGGCTAATATCCAGCTGTCCCAACAGTGCTCCTCTTGGCTATACTAACGGACGAGACTGGACAGTTTGAGGTAAGGGTTTAACCGTCTTTGGTTTCTTTTAATATTGTCCTATACTCACAGACACAGGACTGGAGTATGACCTGCTCATTCGAGCGTTGCTGGGTAGCTCAGAGACATCAAGAGAATCTACGTTTTCTCAAGCAATGAGTTACGAGTTGGGGCCTAGAATCAGAGAAGTCCAGCAGCCTGCTAAATCTTTTTGAAACGTAATTTGAAGGCATTCAATCATCCTGAAGTTTCCCTGGGTCACTGTAATTGTGCTGCAGCACAACTGGCAACTCCCCAGGCCTTTGTGAAGCAGCTCCCTATGTGCATCTTTTGTGTACTCACTCTGTGCATTTTCTGTGTAGAAATTTCAATTATTGATTTATTAAATATTTTTGCCGACCACAAATATACAATGAAAATTTGACACATGCGCAGACAACTAGTACCAGGCCCAGTTGTTCGCCTAACCGTTATAAAAGCGAAAACTCGGCCTGGGATCGCTTTTATAACGGTTAGGCTTGACCTGTGCCATATGGCAGATATTGGCACAGTGTTTCCTTTGATCTGCCCACTCAAAATGCAACAACACCTATTACGGTGATTACACGATTCATGACAACATTACATTGACATCACTGCTTTCTCCTAGTGCTTTCACTTTCTAGATACAGTATACATCAATAAAAAGTTCCCGTTCCATTTCTAAAAACGCACGTTTAAACGGTAGCGTTAAAACGCGACCAATTTCTCATTATAAATTAAAACGGTGACGTCATCATGAAAAATTTAAATTACTTACACAATGATACTATACTGTATAATTTGTAGTACAATGAGCTAGCTAGCTAGCTAGCTATTATAAAGTACGCAGCCATGCAGTCAGACATACTGGAAAAGAGACAATGGTCTTCAAAAACGGTCATTCCAGGTCACAAATAACTTGCATGGAGGGCAACTTAGTCTTGGGGCTGATGCGAGACCGAGAACAACTGGGGAAACGGTACACTGTTGCAAAATAGCATCTATAAGCTATAACTAAGAGGATTAAAGCGCTAGATATACTGTAGTACACAAGCTAGCTAGCTAGCTACTGCTACACTGTACGCACGATCACAAGTTAACGAATCTGCTTACTCAGCAATTTTTCTGCACATGCGTGAAAACGGTAGCGTTTTGCATAATACAATGCGTTCATTATGCGTTTTGTTTTATGCGTTTAAACGGGAACGGTGCGTTTTACGCAAACGGAACGGGAACTTTTTATTAATGGGTACTGTACACTTTACATGAGCCCACTACCACATTATTTCCCACCAAACAACGATCATAATGACTACAGTTTCTCGAGCCCCCTTCAGCAACATCTCCAACGAAGAAAATGAGGCACGTGCACCAACCACAGTACCAATGAAGAAAAGCTGTCAACCTTTGGCTCCACTGCCAGTAGAAGAGCCTATCCTTGAAGAACAGGTTAAACAGTCTTTCTTTCTATTTACTAACCAGGCCTCTGTGCAGACGTTAATTACACTCACAATCAAAATTGATAATTAACTTTTAAAATCTGCTAAGATACAGTCACGGTATAGTTCCCAACATTGTGTACTATTTAGAGAGCCTTCACTTTCATAAACAGTCTGAACTTGAGATAGTCGTCTTTGAGGTACTGAGTGTTTGTGTCAGCACAGTAACCTAGGCGATCCAGGGGGAAGAATTTGCATGAGTCGCCAAAATATGTTGCTTTCCCCTTCAAAATTTTTGTTTCCGATCCTATGTTGTGTCCATGGTCACCCAGCTGGTTGAGCATCTGTAGGATAGCTACACCTTCTGTTTTGCTATCATCATGGTCTTTATAGATGCAGACTGACAAATGTGTTCCGGTACCAGATCCAACACCTTTTGTAAACGCTTTGAATGAGAACTGCCACCCTTGTGTAGTAAACCCTCCACTATCCCAGCGTCCATTGATGGGTTTTGTTTGTTGTTTTGTAAACTCAGTGAGAGTAAACTCGTGGCAAGAAAATCCATTTAGCAATAACAAATCATTCTGTATCTTCATTGTGTTGGCTTCCATCGTGGTCTTTAGGTCACTGACCTTTGTGTCAAGGTTTCTAGCTTGTTGCTCTAGATCTTGGAAGTTGGTATTGACTTTAGCATCAAGATTTTCCAATTTGGTAGCAACTTTTGCGTCCAATTGTTGAATCTTGGTATCAATGGTATTGCCCTGTTCCTTCACCTGTTTCACATATTTCTGCAAGTCGACTATTTGTTGGTCTTTCTCCTTCATTTTCTGGTGTAGCTCTCTCGTTAGTTGCAGGTTGATGAGGGTGGCTGTCAGGAGGTGGTGTTGGGCACTCTCTGTCATGTGACCCACCAGATCTCTTCGAGAAACCTTCACGTCACATCCAGCTCCAACAAACTCACACTCCACAAGTTGTAGGGGGCACTCCAGCAGGTGGCTATCAGCTTGGCAGCGAGGGACGATACCGATCTCACATTGGTTGGGACAAGGCAGGGGGTAGTTGTCACAGCAAGGGGTGTGGTCATTTGTTCCAATATCGTGGGTGGACACAAAGTCGCAATATTGGCAATTCCAGGGACGTTTTGGACAAGAGGTGGTGTGGTGGTTCAAGTCCCCCAGTTCCCCCGTCCACTCACACCCACTCTTTTTGTGGGGACAACGAACATTTAATTTGTTGATTGTGTTTCGTTTGAAGAACTTGTCTTTCAGTGTTTTAAAGGGAGCGTTGTTACACATAGGACAAGGCTTGTCATCTCTGATGATCCTTTGAGCAGCTTTCTCTGAGATGTGCTGTCCACAGCAGTCGGTTTGATGTGGCTCCACCAGAATCTCAAGAGTAACTGGACAGTACAAGTCCTTGTCAGGTTGTTCAACAAGGTCGTAGTCAGGTTCAGCTGGCTGGGTGATCTGTTCTGGGGGGTGGGTAGCAGCTGGTTCTTGGTTCCTCACTGAGTTAGAACAGTCACTGTTACTGGTAGCCATATTTAGGCTGGGTTAGTTTGTAAACAGCCACTCCCTCAGTTTATCTGTGGTGTGTGTGGTAAAAATAATCATTGCTCTGCATGCTCTGTGTATAACAATATACATTGTCTTTGTATCTGTACCCAATCGCCCTAAATGGCAACAAACAGTATATTCATCCATTAGCACTATAAACCATGCTAATTATCTGTTCCATCTTTCCCCTATTACACGTAGACTACGTCAGAAACTGTCGTCAGAGTCAAATGACAACAAAGGTTGCCTATACACAGTGCTGCACCAAGAAAAGGAACTATACAGTAAGTCAGTGAAGTGATACTGTAGTAAATAATTCAGTTAGTCTCGAGGCTGGGCACGCTCTGCCCAATTTGTCTTGCTAAGAGGCTGGAATTCGAGATTACATTTCAGTGTACATGCTGTATGTAATACGCTTATTTCCACTTTTTTCACCAAATACGTATTATGATATCCCAACAAATTTATCCCCCTCTGTTCTAAATGCCCCCATGCAGGACTACTATATATATATACAGTGGTGTTCAACCTGTGTGTGAGGTTACCTGGAGAGAGGGGATATGGACCACACACTGAGGTAATGGTGGCTCTGTAGTGGTAATATTTAATTTGGTGCCATAACTTACACAGAAACGATGTATTATACTGTTCTCACAAATTTATTGGATCTACTACACGTATTTACGTATGATTGTGCGAAATGTGTACCCACTATATACATTGTATTCCCATACCCGTAACCATGCACTATTTCCATTCCAATTTCACATATAATCCAGTGGTTAAAATCCAGACCCATCCGTGGATGAAGATGCCTACTCTCTCACTGACATCACTATTCAAGAGACGGGGAAAAAACTACCCACAAGACCACCTCAACTAAATACACAGGAGCTAAGCAAGGAGCGTCTTCCAGGAAGTAAGAATAATCGTCTGGCCGCAAAGAAACTACAAAAGCAAATGTGGATCAGATCATCTACCCAATAATTATACTGACACGCTGCAGCAAGCCCAGCCCCTCCCCTGCTCCCAACGCAACTCCATTCCCTCCCCACAAGGCTCCATCACCACCACTATCACTCAAGGTTGCTACTGCCCCTCTCAATCTGGATCTATAGCAGTCTGAAGGATCTCTACTCTATATAAGAACAGATTTTATGATAGTCTAAGGAACAGTTTGTGTGAACAGTTGTATAGTTTAGCAGGCTAGCAGGTAGAGTCAGCAATCAATGTTCAATTTTAGTTGGAAGTTTCAAGTATCTAGCAACATTTCTCGGGACCTTTATACGTGGGTGTAATGGCTTGTTGTCATAGTTACTTATCTGAGATGAGGGGGTGACTGACTATAAACAGTAGCCACAAAAATGAATTTCTTTAACCTCTGCACCATTATTTAATATGAGAGAGACTCTAAAATTAGCTAGCTATAGCCGCGGCCAAGCTATATTAAAGAAACTATAAAGACATAAGACAAGTATAATATATAAGCAGAGGGCAGCTCAGTAAGTCTGATGTGGATCATTGATCTACTATTGTACAATTCCTACAGGGTTGTGTCCATTGCCGACCGATAGTCGACTACCCACCTGATCTCACCACACACACACACAATGCTTGAGGGTCTGTTTGACGAGGAGACTGTCGAGTACGATGCAAAGTCTGCAGGGGGTAACGAGAGCTCACGAGTGCCCCGCCCACCCACCCCCCGGAACAACACGAGGCTGTGTGGTCTCAGTAACCTTGGTGCCACCTGCTACCTCAACTCACTGTTACAGACTCTGCATTTTACTCCAGAGTTGAGAGGTAGGCAAATTTGTATCCTGTTCATAAAAGTTGAGTTTTATAAGTACTGAAGCGATGGGAATTAGCTACATAGGTGACTCGTGTACATGACTCTATTGGATGGTAGTATCCATGCAGTTTAGTTAGTCTTAGTGAATGAACATGACTGAATGCAAGTTTCTTTCGGGACAGGGGTGCTAGATCTACATCTGGGACAGTCTCGGCTAATTCGGGACAGTTGGCAGAGACTGGTATATGCACAGCTTGCTTGTAGATAGATCTAATACTTTTTTTAAAATTGTGATCATTTTCCTGTTCACAAAATTGATATGCTGAATTTTTTGTCCGTAAATGATCCAGCAAATGTGGCAAGTGGGCAGATTTCAGTGTTATTAGTTCTCACCTCATGTGTCAGTGTCTGTTAGCTCAACAAGTAATGTGCTCTCAATGAACACCACCATTAATGAATCTACCCACTGTACTGCAGAGGAACTATTCAAACTGACTGAGACAGAGTTGGGCATCTTCTCCACTCAGGAGGGAGCAGACAACTCCATGGTAACCAGGAGCACTATAATTATTAACTATTTGCAGTTGTCTAGGAAAAATTAACGCCCTATATAGTGGAACACACTTTATACAGTGTTTTACAGATGTGGCCTTTGTTGAGAAGTTCTACACAAACTGCTCATTTGGGACCTGTGGGCTTTTGTTCAGAGGGTGGTTGGTTCCATTGTAGTTTGATTGTTGTCATGGCTGCCCTCTGGCTGTTTAGCACATCTATATAATCTCTGTCTGTGCTCAGGTGCGAGTGATTCCTGTCCAGCTGCAGAAGTTGTTTGCCAATCTCCTGCTGCTCAACCAGCAGAGTTGCAGTGTGGACGCTCTCACAAACAGCTTTGGTTGGAGCAACAGTGAGGTATGTGGTTAATGCAGTAACAGCATGAATATTGAATATGAAGTAGGGAGCATTGTTTGTAGAGCAGTGCTGATCCACTGTACAACTATACATCACCGAGGGTTACAAGTGGTACAGCCTTATAACACTCCAAATCTTGCTTTCACAATTAGAACTGGCCAACATAATCCACTTTCCCTTCTTCCCCAATATCCCCCACTCCCGCAATCCATCTTTAACTTCAATTCCCCCTCCCTCTCCGTCAGATAATCTGTCAGGTATGTGGTCGTGTGAGTGAAAGGGAACAAGAATACCTAGACCTGGCCGTGGCCCTCTCCACTAGCCCCTCTTTGGAGGGGGTGCTCCAGGAATCGTACATCGAACAGGAGTTGCTGGAGGGAGCCAACCAATATCGTTGTGAGAAGTGTGGCAAGCTCGTCGACGCTAAGAGGGTGAGAGTTGCACTCTTAAATGACAGACTACTCGTTTACTCTTGCCATAGTGATGTGCATTTTCAAAGTGGTGATTTTTTGCCTAGCCTGTGGTAAACTTGTATAGGCCTAGAAGGTGGTTAGTACCGACCAGTGTGGGCACATCCCTGTAGTCTGAAAGACTTATAGAAGGCGCTACAGTTGTGAAGAAATTGCCATACAACTAAAAGCCTGTACAGCTTAATGAAAGTGATAATTATGTTATACAACGATGCTATAATGCACCATTGCTCTACATGTGTTTCATACACTTCTCAGGGCTGCAAGATTCGGCAGCTGCCACAGATTCTCACGATAGCCCTCCTCAGGTTTCTCTATGACTACGAGAAGGGTGAGAGATATAAGGTAAGAAACTGATAGTAGTACAATGTTTGAGATATTTACTTAAAACCACAAATTGCATAATCGCTATGTATGAGAAAAGAAACGTTTTACGTACGTGTGCTTATAACTTGGCTGACCGTACAATAGACACCTTTCAAGTATTCCAAGCTATAATTCCTCCAGGACACTAGCAAATTCAAGTTCCCACTTGAGTTGGACATGGCCCCCTACTGTGAGAATGGCTCGGTGGGGGGTAGCAGTGTGTACGAGCTGTTCTCGGTGGTCATTCACAGTGGCAGCACTCACTCCGGACACTACACTGCCTACATTCGGGACATTGATGGACTTGGAACTTGGGCTTCCCCCGTGAGTCAACCTAAATTCTCATTCGGTGGTTTCATATTCTTGACAATGTTAGGGAGTACCTGTTACAGTAAGAGTACAATTGTACAGGGAATGCCTATATAAAGGGGCACAACGTTTTGGCCATTATTATACAGAGTTGAAGAGTTGTTTTGTACATGCTCATTTTAGACCTGGATGCCTGGCTTTTATATCACAGTTGACCCCTCTTCAGTGGTGGAAGAGTTCCATTAATTGTAGTTTTACACATACTACTCCACCCCCTCCCCTTCCCAGGACGAGGAAGTGGTCCAGTTGCCACGGGACCCGGCCTCTGGTAGTGTGGACCTCATCGACTTTGATAATCCTGCTGACCTCATGCTGGAGCTCCTCAAACAATGTGGGGGGTCTTCCACCATCTCCAAGCTCACAAAGGTGTGTGGGGGGTAGGGTTAATTTACTGAACAACCGTAGTGTGTTATGTTGGTGTATGTTAGGATATATGAATTCTGTTAGCAGTTTTATAGCACATGCATTGTTTGCTTTGATGGAAATTATCTGTACGCAGGCTCTACAGGACAAGACTGGAGTGACGTGGAATAAGAGGTTCAAGAAGCAGTTTGGGCCCATTACAAAGGTGTGGTCACTTCCCCAGGGTAGCTATAGTATGACTGTAAACTTAACTTACTTCGATCCATTATTGTGTATTTATTTGCCAAATATGTGTGATTTTCAATTATTATAAATGTGATATCAAAGTTGCCATTTTATGATATAATTATTAACTACTCCCCCACACACACAGTTCCTGGGTAGCTGTCCTGACTTGTTCTCAGTCAATGAATCTAACCTAGTGTCACTGGGTGGAGCCAACAAGACAGACACACAACAAGGTGTGGTGTGGGGTATGAATCAAGTGATTGGTAAAGATCATTAATGCAACAAAATGACATTGACTCTTAGAGCCACGTACGACTGTGTTTCATTAGGGGAATTTATGGATGGATGGATGGCTTAATGAATCTTTTTCTAATTGTCTCTTGCACACAGCTTCCTCTGGTGACAAGTCAGGGGGCAGTCCCCTTATTGTGAGGGTCAATGTAGAGCAGGCCGTCAATGCTGGGGGTGGGGAGGAGGCGGAGTCACAAGGTACAGCAGGTGACTATCATGCATCTCAAGTTACCCTTCCCTTCGTTTTTGATTTTTTTCTATAATGGCGAGAGATTTTCAACTACACCCCCCTTCGTTAAATCAATGGTTTGGAACCACTTGTTTTTTGTAGTCTTAGCATCTTGTTGTACAAACTTGACATTCCTGAAATGTAGTATCCATTTCTTCACTTCTTTCTCCCAGTCTCGACTGAAGGTGGCAGCGTTGGTGCAGTGAGGGGTGGAGCTAGCGAGGGTGGCCAAGACAAGAAGAATGGTGGGGAAGGGAAGAAAAAACCTGTGAAGAAAGAGTAAGTTAGGCTTCTTAGTGTACTATAATAATTATCGTCAAGTTTTAGAAAAATGGCATGGAGGGAGAAGTACCGTATTTACTTGATTAAACACCCTCCTTGAATAAACGCCCATCTCGTTTAAACTCCCAGGGTAAAAGCTCTGTCTTTGTCAATAAACGCCCATCTTAAATAATTGCCCATATATGGGGTGTGGCACTGTGGGTGGAGCTGAAATAGCAAATGGAACCCAGTTGCAAGCATGGCAGCATAGAATAATGATACTTTTTATGATGCATCAATGGCAGAGAGAGAGATACCGACACAGAGGGCACTCCTATGACTTAAATTTAAGCTGAGACAGCAGCCCAAAAAGAGCACAATAACTGCTGCTGTGCAAGAGTTTTAGAGCAGACATAACAATAAACGCCCTCCTGGATTAAACGCCCCCTCTAAAGACTTCGATCTGGAATAAACGCCCGGGCGTTTAATCAAGTAAATACAGTACATGTAAAGGGTGTGTTGTATGTGTCAAACCTTTAATACCAGATCATGTACTTTATGGCCTGCCCCCTCCCCCTCACAGGTCCCCTCCGGCCCAAGGGCAGTGCTGGTTTGAGTTCAACGACACCCATGTATCTCCCATCATGGCCAAACAGATGGAGAAGATGTACCAGGGCAAGCAGAGCGCTTACATGCTCTTCTACAGGAAGAAGGACATGCAAAGACCACCTCAAGGTATAGGGACTGCTGTGGTTTGCATATCATTATGTTCCCTCTAGAGGTATAATTATACATGTACGTAGGTGCACAGTTTTTCTGGTTTAGAAATGTATTATAGTTGTCCTACATGTAGCCTATATGTTTTTGAGCATTGTAAATAACCAGGGTGATCAGTATAAACTGTGTATGCATGTGTATACGTCCCTGTACATAATTATGCTCTTTCACACTTCACAGCGCTAGGCAACAAATTGTTTGGTGTTCCTGAGATATTTCAAGTGGAGGTGGCCCGGGCTAACACAATACTGGACCAGGAGAGGTGAGGGTAGTGAGGGTGTGGCCAACCACACCTCTTCACGAGTTGACTCAATATAGATATACACTGTGTCGTATGTTAGGAGTGTCATGTATTACGTATGTGTAATGGCCAGTCTGCTTGTTTCGGGTCATAGTAAAGATAGAGCTTGTGAATAGTAGAGAGAGAGACAGAGAAAACTATCTGTGTGGTTGCAGTTGTATGTGTATTTATGCCAGGTTACCTAAAGGCACAGGTGCTCCTTGAATTCATTTAAGTGCATGGTCAAACTAATTGTTATTGTGCTTCCACGTACGTATAATTATGCTCTCTATCCTATAGAGTAAATGAATTATTCAGTGATTAGTCTAAGAGATTTTTATTGTGGCCATACATTTTTGTATTAATTAAACTTTTCAGGTATGAGTATGACATCGCCATCAACACACTTCAACTTATCATTCATTTCTCACTGGAGTTTGTGCTGGCCAACGGAGCACTGCAAAGAATTGACGAGGTGGGTTTGGTTTATAATTACATACCTGTACAGTGGCTTTAAATAGAAGCACCTCTATTAAAAATCTCACAAGCACCACAGTGCTTAAGTTTGCTTCGGTCAAAAAGTAGATAAGAGAAAAAGTAGAGACTCATATGATCTTCACGATAGAAGTGTAGAGCTATGATCACAGAACTTTAGTGATACATGTATATATATGACATTGTGCTTTTCCTGTCAATGATTAAAAAAAGGGACAGATATGCATAGAGGTCAGAGTTCACAATAACTGCACATTTACAGCTCTCTTCCATGGTAGCTTTATAACCAATAGGTAGCGCTTTAGTGCAAGGCAAACTCACTACATACATTTTGTGCGAACAGATGGTACTTGCTATAATTATACAAACGATTCTGAAGAGACTGCAACAGCCTCGAGGCATAATCAGGACACTCAACCAAGGTCCAAATCAATAGAAGCATATAGAAATTAAACCCTTAAATTATGTAGGACACCACCGTCAACAAAATGTCCATATCCTAAATTTAGACATTCACTGCGTGCATACATGCACATACTCTGCAACATGATTGTTAAATTAAAAATCGCCAATTATATATAATTATATACAGTACCCATCAATAAAAGTTCCCATTCTGTTTGCGTAAAACACACCGTTCTTGTTTAAATGCATCAAAAAAACGCCCAATAAACGCATTGTAATATGCAAAACGCTACCGTTTTCACGCATGTGCAGAAAATTGCTGAGTAAGCAGATTCGTTAATTTGTGATCGTGTGTACAGTGTAGCTACATGTAGGTAGCTTGTGTACTACAGTATAGCTGATTGTCTAGCGTTTTAATCCTTTTAGTTAGCCTTTTTAGTGCACCGTTTATCCCGTTGTTCTTGGTCTCGCATCAGCCCCAAGACTAAGTTGCCCTCCGTACAAGTTATCTGTGACCTGGAATGACCGTTTTTGAAGACCATTGTCTCTTTTCCAGTGCTGTATCAGTATGTCTGACTGTCTGCGTACTTTATAATAGCTAGCTCATTTGTACGGTATCATTGTGTAATTTTTCATAATGACGTCACCGTTTTAATTTATAATGAGGGAAGTGGTTGGTCGATGCAATCGGTTTAACGCTACCGTTTATACGTGCGTTTTAAGAAACAGAACGGGAACTTTTTATTGATGGGTACTGTACTTCAATTCCTTCCAAATACACCTGCTGAGTATAATAATATTATTTACTATACCTCTGACATTCACTGTATGAATGGTATATAGAGCTGGGTGTTTGTTTTAACAAGGAGAGCGTTTTATTATGAGCATTTTATCCACAGCAAATGTTATTTGATCGATACAATGCATGTTGTATGTAACACGAACGTGAGGTGGACATGTACTGCTAATGTTTGTTTTCATTATTTGCATTCATGTAAACAGTTTATCAAGGGACACTTATTGTTTGATGAGTTTTAACGAATAGTACAAATACTGAAACCTACTCACTTTTAATAGCAACGTGATTCATGGCCATTTAGGGATTGTAGTTATGTTCCACTATTATTACATGTATGAACCAACATTTTAGATAATTGCACAAGTGTGTGTCCGTGCAAGAGAATAGTTCACTCAGAAATGCAATAGAAACTGTTGGCACTAGATATTTTCTGCTAGCTATAGTACCTAGTTACAGTATAGTGTATAGCAACCATTCCTATACATGCATGCATGTGTGTATGTGTTCAATGAGACAAACGAACTCTACGAATGGAGGCAGCCCTCTGGTATCAAGGAATGGCTGCAGGTGCAAGTACAGAGTGAGGTGGTTCTATTCCAAGGGAGCCTTTCTCGTTCTGGTCTGGGTTATGTTGTTGACTATGGCCTGTCTATCAGTGTCTCACGTGTTACATGTGTTTCGTCAACGATCTGTTGTCGATTTTGTAATTCCAAAATGGGTATTTGCTATCCCAGTTGTGTTTGGTTTGTTGGGAGCTGTTTTCTCAGGATGGCTAGCCGACGCTAAGCTGGGGAACTACAAAGTGATGAAATACAGTTTTGTACTGTTATTCTTCCTTTGTTTGCTTTTTAGTGCATTCACCCTAGTTCCTGACATTACACATTACGTGTATGTTACGAGTGTCTTGTATTGCATAGGCGGGAGTCTGTTTCTAGTAGTTGTAGTAGCATGCTTTGTTACCTCACTACAACTAGGCCTGGATCAGATGCCTGATGCTTCATCTTCCAATATCACTAGTTTTATTGCCTGGTTCGTATTCAGTATCTATGCTGGTGTTTGGATCCCTTATGTTGTCAATTTGCTAATTACATTAGATATAACTTTGTGCAGCAGTCAATCACCATACTGGGTTATCCAACTGTACAGTTTGCTGCCACCATTGTGTATGAGTGTTGTTCTTATCTTTGACTTTCTCCTAGCTAAGAAATGGCTTGTAATTGAGCCAAAGTCACCTCAATCCCTCAAAACCATCTACCGTGTTCTCAAGTTTGCAGCTAAGCACAAAGCTCCCCTCAATCGCAGTGCTCTCACATACTGGGAGGAAGACGTACCTTCAAGAATGGACCTAGGAAAGTCGAGATACGGTGGACCATTCACTACAGAGCAAGTTGAAGATGTGAAGACCATCTTACGTTTGTTACCCCTCTGCTTAACGCTATGGCTTCTCTGGTGCTCACTTGCACTCTTTCATCCACCATCTTATGCTATTTTTTATTCTCCTGACTGGAATTGTTACGTTTCAAGGCTTCTGCCCTTGTTCACATATCACTTTTACTGGTGTGGAATGGTTTGGACTGTCTTTTATGAGTTTGTGCTATACCCAGTGATACGTAACAAACTTCCCAGCATTATTAGAAGAATTGGGACAATTTCTCTCCTTATCACGGTTGTCAGTATTGTGTTTCTAATTCTGAAACTACTACAAAACAATTACGGTGATTTAGTTGAAATCAAGTATGTTACAATCGTCTTTAATTCAATTTCTAGAGGATTGCTCACAATGTTGCTTTTTAGCGCCATGATGGAATTAGTTTGTGCTCAAGCTCCATACAACATGAGAGGATTGTTTGAAGGGTGTATGGTGTTGGTGTTGTTATCATCTCTTAGTATTGGCACAATTTCTCCATCGAACATCACCCTAACAATGTGTGGGGTTGGAGTAGGTATCAGTCTGCTGGGATTCATCCTGTACTGCCTCCTGGCTCGCTGGTACAAGAGGAGAGTTAGAGACGAGGACTACAATGCACACAGAGTGGTGGAGGAGGTCTATGATCGATACTTGTCAGCTCAGCATTGATTGAATTTAGTTTCGTTATACTGTCATTTTGTTGATCATGCATGCATGTTCAGAACAATGGTCGTGTTTTAGCTATACGTTGATGTAACCATGCAATTTGTATTGGTAAGTGTTTGCACACATAATCAGTTACTCATTCTTTTACAGTGTTATACATGCAAGTTGTCAATGGATACCAGTCTTTTCAGCTTGTAGCACCTCTTATAGTCAGGACTTAACCATGCAAGTCCCAATTAACTCACATAGAAATTAACCCCTTGAAATAAGGACACCCTCGATATTCTGTCCATACATGTATATAATTATAATTACAGTGAAACCTCTAAATTTAGGACCTATATATTATATAGGTCCTAAATTTAGAGGTTTCACTGTACTCATAGACGAACGAGCATATATATAGCGGTGTATATTTGGTGAATCCGGTGAGGATTGCCTATGTTTCCTAGTAATGCGTGATCAATAGAATGCCATGCAGCATGATCTTCAAATTAGAAATAGCCATTCAGCCATGATTATAATGCTTGCCAAATACACCGTAAATTACTTTTTTTTATCTGTCAGTTTCATTTTTCCATTGTATTCACTGTATTTGGTTTGTTTTTGACACGAGCTTAACTTTCTACCATACAGATATGTACCAATAACTTTTGTTTTTTATTTGCACAAACGTATACATATTATTTTTGATTCCATCATTCTTCGGTATGCAGTATAATTATGCAAACAAATTGTCAATAGACACTCATTGTTTGATGATGTTTGTGTTTGTATAGTTTGTATAGTACAATAATTGTTATACTTATAGATCTGTAACTTATGATTGATGGCATGTACAAATACTGAGACTGACTCATGATCATTTAGGGGACGGTCCACTATGTTGTTGGTTAAATATACGAACCGCTCATGCAGCAATCATCCCAGTTTTATTTTTCGCGTTAACTGCTTTGTGCTATTGATACGTAACAAGCTTCCCGGGCATCCTTAGAAAAATCGGAATCATTTCTCCTCATCACGGCTCTCAATATTGTGTTTCTGATTCTGGAACTAGTATAGTACTAGTACGGTAATTTAGTGGCAGTCGATTATGTCAGTGACATTATACATTCATTTTCTCAGGGTTTGTTCACAATGTTGCTTATACTAGCAACATGTTGCAGTTACTTTGTGTGCTCAAGCCCTAAACATAATGAGAGAATTGTTTGGAGGTTGGATGACACTTGTTGATTTATTCTTTATCTTTGGCGAGATTTTTCCACCGAACATCACATTAGAATTATGGGGTTAGGTGTGGTATGTCTGACTTATATACCACGTGACCGCAGCACTATAAAAGGACCTCCCCCTAGCAACTTCAATCCATTCATGGTGTAGACTGCAAAAAGAGCAAGACTATGCCGGATTTTTTAGCCGTCAAAGAGCTAGTTGAGCAGCACGTCGACTCCTACAGATACTCAAGAGCCTCTTTGGTCCAAGCGTTGGCCATTAGACGTCTCTTACTAGAGTTGCAAGCTTTCTTGGTATCTAAACCACGCCCATGCACCCATTGAGTCTTAGCCATCTTGTTAGAGAGCAGCTTCCATGTTTCTGCCGTTGCTTTGGAGTCTTAGTACCGTCAATCATGACTTCTTTCTCTTTGCTTACTTTCTTGAACAAATAATAACACCTTTGAAAACTGTGCATGCCTGGGGCTTATGTTGTTACCCGAGGCGCGCATGGGCGGCCACGGGTATAGTAGTCTGTTGGTTTGTTTGTTTGTGTATTCTGAATCTACTCACCGGATATCACATGCAGCACTGCGTTTACAGCATGGATAGCCTTCACACAACAAGTTATTATTTTAATAGTGACAGATTTTGATATTTGTATATCTATAGAGTACCACTACCTGTTCTCAAATGTTTCAGCATGTCTCTCTCTCTGTAGTCTGGTTTAGTTATGAGTTGCTGTGCTAGACAGCTCAGTCACTACCTGGTACCTAGTTCTTCTGGTTTCTTTGTAATCATGTCACCAGCCGAGGGTTTGCACTTTAGTGCTCTAGTTTTTCTATGTATCACACAGCTGTTGACCAATGAGATTAATTAGTGGTGATGTAAGTATGGTATAAAGTCAATTATTCTTTCTCATGCAGTATTGTTGTATACATGCAATTTGTCAATGGACACCAGTCCTTTCATTATCTTTGAGCTTGTGTTACAATTGTTGACATGTACAAATACTGAAGCTATACATTCTTAATAGCAACATGACCATTTGGGAGAAATCTTATAATTATAATAATTATGCCAGCTTTTAGATTATACATGTATAGGTGTGCTGTATACAAGAATAGTGAATAGTTCACTGAGGATTGCAGTGACTAGATATTTGCTCTCAAATTACTGTTACAGTATATACCTAGTTACAGTATCTCTGTAATTATAGTGTTTAGCAACAGTCGCTGCATGTGCATGTCTGTTATGAGACAAACTAACTCTACGAATGGAGGCAGTTCTCTGGTATCAAGGAATGGCTGCAAGTGCAAGTACAGAGTCAGGTGGTTCTATTCCAAGGGAGCCTTTCTTGTTCTGGTTTGGGTTATACTGATGACTATAGCTTGTGTATCAGTGTATCATGTGTTCCATCAACGATCTGATGTCAAATTTGTCATTTCAAAATGGCTACTTGCTATCCCAATTGTGTTTGGTTTGTTGGGAGCTGTTTTCTCAGGATGGCTAGCCGACGCTAAGCTGGGGAACTACAGAGTGATGAAATACAGTTTTGTACTGTTATTCTTCCTTTATTTGCTTTCTAGTGCCTTCACCCTAGTTCCTGACATTGCACAATACGTGTATGTTGTGAGTGTCTTATATTGCATAGGTGGGAGTCTCTTTCTAATAGCTGTGGTAGCATGCTTGGCTACCTCACTACAACTAGGCCTGGATCAGATGCCTGATGCTTCATCTTCCAATATCACTAGTTTTATTGCTTGGTTCATATTCAGTATCTATGCTGGTGCTTGGATCCCTTTTGTTGCCGATTTGCCCATTACATCAGATACTTCGTTTAATAGTCACTTGCCATACTGGGTTGTCCAACTGTACAGTTTGCTGCCACCTTTGTGTATGAGTATTGTTCTTATTCTTGACTTCCTCCTAACTAAGAAATGCCTTATAATTGAACCAAAGTCACCTCAGTCCCTCAAAACTATGTACCATGTTCTCAAGTTTGCTGTCAAGCACAAAGCTCCCCTCAATCGTAGTGCTCTCACATACTGGGAGGAAGACGTACCTTCAAGAATGAACCTGGGAAAGGCGAGATACGGTGGACCATTCACTACAGAGCAAGTTGAAGATGTGAAGACCATCCTACGTTTGTTACCCCTTTGCTTAACGCTATGGATTCTTGGGTGCTCACTTGCACTCTTCCATCCAGTAACTTATGCTAGTGTTTATCCCCCTGATTGGAATTGTTATGTTTCAAGGCTTCTGGCCTTGTTCACATATCACCGATACTGGTGTGGTATGGTTTGGACTGTCTTTTATGAGCTTGTGCTATACCCAGTGATACGTAAGTGGCTTCCCAGCATTATTAGAAGAATTGGGATAATTTCTTTCTTCATCACGGCTCTCAGTATTGTGTTTCTAATTCTGGAACTATTACAAAACAATTACGGTGATTTAGTTGCAATCATAATCGTCTTAAATTCCATCTCTAGAGGTTTGCTCCCTATGTTACTTTTTAGTACCATGATAGAGCTAGTTTGTGCTCAAGCTCCATACAACATGAGAGGATTGTTTGGAGGGTGTATGGTGTTGGTGTTGCTATCTGCTCTTGTTATTGGCGAGATTTTCCCACCGAATAACACATTAACAATATATGGGGTTAGAGTAGGCATCAGTCTTCTTGGATTCATCCTGTACTGCCTCCTGGCTCGCTGTTACAAGAGAAGAGTTAGAGACGAGGACTACAATGCACACAGAGTGGTGGAGGAAGTTTATGATCGATACTTGTCAGCTCAGCATTGACTATATAGTTTCAGTTTTTAGTTCTGTTTAATTACATACATCTGACTATTTAAATACCAATGTACAACATGTGCATGTAGTAGTGCGCTTTAGTGTATCGTTTTTGTGACATTTATATACGTATCAATCTATGTACCGTATTTACTTGATTAAACGCCCTCCATGAATAAACAACACCCATCTCGTTTAAACGCCCAGGGTAAAAGCTCTGTCTTTGTTAATAAACGCCCATCTTAAATAATCGCCCATGTATGGGGCGTGGCACTGTGGGTAGAGCTGAAAGAGGACCTGGAACCCAGTTGCAAGCGTGGCAGCATAGAATAAAAATACTTTTTTATGATTCATCGATGGCAGAGAGAGAGATACCGACACAGAGGGCACTCCTATGACTTAAATTTAAGCTGAGAAATAGATTTAAGCTGAGACAGCAGCCCAAGAAGAGCACAATAACTGCTGCTGTGCAAGAGTTTTGGAGGAGACATACCTGGATTAAATGCCCTCCTCGTTTAAACGCCCCCTCTAAAGACTTCCATCTGAAATAAACGCCCGGGCGTTTAATCAAGTGAATACAGTACATAAATAGGATTTTGAAGTAGAGGGGGAAATAAGAAAAGTAACTATAGAAAATGTTGCTAAAAAAAAGGTCAATCGTTAATTTCAATACCCTGCATTTAGACCCCAACTAGTACCTGGATGCAAATTTTAGGGGGGGAGGGTATCCCCCTTTCCCCTGTATGACACCCTGATATTATTATATTCTTCCACATTTATTTTGTATACGTGCAACTTGTCAATGGACACCAGTCCTTTCATTATCTTTGAGCTTGTATTAACAGTTTATGGGATGTACAAATACTGAAACTATACTGTCCTTTCATTATCTTTGAGCTTGTATGTACAAATACAACTACATTCATAGCAACATGAACATTTGGGAGAAATCTGTTGATCTATATAAGTTTTTAGATTGTACAGTTGTGTGTCTGCAAAAATAGTGAATAGTGCACTGAGAATTGCATAAACTGTTGCCAATAGATAATTATATATCACTCTCAGTTACTGTATATACCAGTATCGCTAGTGTTTAGCAACAGTCGCTGCATGTGCATGTGTGTGTCGATTTTGAGACAAACTAACTCTACGAACGGAGGTATATTCCTCTGTCAAGGAATGGCTATAAGTGCAAGTACAGAGTGAGGTGGTTCTATTCCAAGGGAGCCTTTCTCGTTTTGTTCTGGGTTATGCTGATGACTATAGCCTGTGTATCAGTGTCTTTTGTGTTTTGTCAACGATCTGATGTCAAATTTGTCATTTTAAAATGGCTACTTGCTGTCCCAATTGTGTTTGGTTTGTTTGGAGCTGTTTTCTCAGGATGGCTAGCCGACGCTAAGCTGGGGAACTACAGAGTGATGAAATACAGTTTTGTACTGTTGTTCCTCCTATGCTTGCTTTCTAGTGCCTTCACCCTAGTTCCTGACATTGCTCATTACGACGTGTATGTTGTGATAGTCTTCTTTTGCATAGGTGGTAGTCTCTTTATAGTAGCTGTGGTAGCAAGCTTCGTTACCTCACTACAACTAGGCCTGGATCAGATGCCTGATGCTTCATCTTCCAATATCACTAGTTTTATTGCCTGGTTTGTATTCAGTGTCTATGCTGGTGTTTGGATCCCTGATGTTGCCAATTTGCCCATTTATTATGGTGTTTCGTGTAACAGTAATTTATCATACTGGGTTGTCCAACTTTACAGTTTGCTCCCACCTTTGTGTATGAGTGTTGTTCTTATTCTTGACTTCCTCCTAACTAAGAATTGGTTGATACTTGAGCCAAAGTCACCTCAGTCCCTCAAAACCATCTACCGTGTTCTCAAGTTTGCTGTCAAGCACAAAGCTCCCCTCAATCGCAGTGCTCTCACATACTGGGAGGAAGACGTACCTTCAAGAACGAATCTGGGAAAGTCAAGATACGGTGGACCATTCACTACAGAGCAAGTTGAAGATGTGAAGACCATCCTACGTTTGTTACCCCTCTGCCTAGCGCTATGGCTACTTGGGTGCTCACTTGCAACATTCCATCCAGTAACTCATTCTAATGTTTATCCCCCTGATTGGAATTGTTTTGTTCCAATTCTTTTGTCCTTGTTCACATATAACCATTGCTGGTGTGGTACGGTTTGGACTGTCTTTTATGAGTTTGTGCTATACCTAGTGATACGTAACAAGCTTCCCAGCATCCTTAGAAGAATTGGGATAATTTCTTTCTTCATCACGGCTCTCAGTGTTGTGTTTCTAATTTTGGAATTAGTACAAAACAATTACGGTGATTTAGTTGCAATCTAGTATGTTACAATCGTCTTTATTTCAATTTCTAGAGGATTGCTCACAATCTTGCTTTTTAGCACCATGTTAGAGTTAGTTTGTGCTCAAGCTCCATACAACATGAGAGGATTGTTTGAAGGGTGTATGGTGTTGGTGTTGTTATCATCTCTTATTATTGGCTTCTATATTCCATCAAACAACACATTATCAATATATGGGGTCAGAGTAGGCATCAGTCTGCTTGGATTCATCCTGTACTGCCTCCTGGCTCGCTGGTACAAAAGGAGAGTTAGAGACGAGGACTACAATGCACACAGAGTGGTGGAGGAGGTCTATGATCGATACTTGTCAGCTCAGCATTGACTATAGTTTCAGTTTTTAGTTCTGTTTAATTACATATCTGACTATTTAAATACCAATGTACAATATGTGCATGTAGTGCGCTTTAGTGTATCGTTTTTGTGACATTTATATACATGTACGTATCGATCTATCTATTAGTAGACCTGTTTATATTGAATGAACTGCATGTGATCAATTGATGGTGTTTTGGTAGTGTGCCAAGCTCAATGCAGAACTGCATGCAAGCTACATAGTATAGTTTGTGTCAGTCTATATTTACCGTATGCACCCTATAAAGCTCAGACTCAGACCCTTGTTTTCTGAGGGCTCGTGCAGATCCTTGCTTTTACATGCATGTATATGCATGTGCATGCCACTGTGTCTATAGAGTACTTTGTGTATACTGCACCTTGCTTATACTACTTATGAAGCTAATGTATATATACCAACCCCTCTATACTGCAGGGCTCTGATCCTTGTGTGCTGACTGTAGACCGGAGGAAGAGCATTGGTGAGCTCAAGGAAGCCATTGCTGAAGTAAGAGCTCTATAGTGTGTGTTCTTTGCATGGCTACTTGAATAATCAATATAAAGTTTACGATTAACCTAGATTTATTATGGGAAAGCCTTGTAGTCACAGAATAGCCGAGTTATTGTATAGAGAACACACTACATTGAAAACCAATGTCAAACAAGTTCGCGATCGGTACCCACTGAAATAAATGAAGACATGCACTTAACAGTTTACTAGTGAAAATATCAAATTACCTTTCTCCCTTTTAGACCTACTCTGGTCTCTACGATGCTGACCATGTGGTAATACACACAGCCAAGTTCCCGGACAGCTGGACGAGGTCGGTGTGTTGGAGATCAGTAAAGAGGCCACATTAAGTAGTTCCTTCAAATATAGACTCATGCATGTTTTTGCATGGTTCTCAAAGTTACCCCCGCCCCCACAGATGGAGAATGTGACAGTACCGTTGCTAGGGTTACTGCGAGTGGGGAAAGTGGTTAATGGCAAACCAGCCAAGATATTCAAACTACACAGCCACACTTTGAGGTACAGTACGAGGGCATACCGTATTGTTACTACAATGTAACTAAAGTTTGTACGTGCATGTATAGTGTTTGGAATCATTAGAGGCATTCCGTGTTTATTAGTGTGTATTTAATAGTGCCGGATAGTGTTATTACACCCTACTATGTGTAAGATATAAGGCAGAGCGTTTGAACGCAGCCCCTATATATACGTGTGTACAACGATGTCAAAATCAATGTTAAATTAGAATATAAATACATTTTGTGTACATATATTTTGTGTACCGTTATAATTTATTGTTGCCAGGTTTTCCAGTGTAGTTTGAAAAATTAATGTGGTACATGTATGTACTTGGCGAATGAGACAAGTGACGGGTGCCCTGCACTGCGTTCACCAGAAATGTCACGGAGAGCACACAGTTACTAAAATCCCTACCTAATTTTCCTGCTTTACAGCACTTTTAATTGAGACCATGCAGTAACATTATTTCATAATAGGCTACGTATATATATATACTTTATAGGCCTCTATTTACTAACCAGGCCTCTATTTGAGACCAGACGTTAATTACACTCACAATCAAATGAATCATTAACTTTCAAGAATATACCTTATAAGGTGAGATATTTTCACAGGTAGATTTGTTTGCGTTTTTACAGTTTTGTACATTTTGCAACGAAATGTCGATCTGGATACATTAAACAAGGGCCAATTATTTGCGAGTACTAATTTTTGCGATTTTACTCTCATTCGCAGAAATAGCAGAAATTAATACACGCGAAAATATGTCACCTTAAGGTACGTAGTCCAAATACACTAATTGCTAAGATACAGTCATGGTATAGTAACCAACATTGTGTACTATACCGTACGGGTGGAAAATTTCGAGGGTGGAAATTTTCGTGCAATTCAATATTCTGTCTTATTTGGAAAATTTCGCGGGTAGTAAATTTCGTGGAGTTAGGGTGTGGCACTATCTCGCATGCATATACGAAGCCTTCCATGAGTTTTAATTTTCGTGTTCTGCAGCCACCCACGAAAAACGCAAAATTAAAAACACCTCGAAATTTTCTACCCGTACGGTATTTAGAGAGCCTTCACTTTCATAAACAGTCTGAACTTGAGACAGTCGTCTTTGAGGTACTGAGTGTTTGTGTCAGCATAGTATCCAAACAAACGCTTTTAGACGAGACCATCCAGTAACATTAATTCATATATATAGTTACGTATACAGGCCTCTATTTACTAACAGACGATAATTACGCTCACATCATTAACTTTCAAAAATCACACTAATTATTGCAAGATATACAGTCACGGTATTGTAGTAACCAACATTGTGTACTATTTAGAGAGCCTTCACTTTCATGAACAGTCTGAACTTGAGACAGTCGTCTTTGAGGTACTGAGTGTTTGTGTCAGCACAGTAACCTAGGTGATCCAGGGGGAAGAATTTGAATAGTGAATCGCCAAAACATGTTGTTTTCTGCTTCGAAATGTTTGTTTCCGTTTCTATATAGTGTCCATGGTCACCCAGCTGGTTGAGCATCTGTAGGATAGCTACACCTTCTGTTTTGGCAGCATCATGCTCTTTATTGATGCAGACTGTCAAATTTGTTCCAGCAGCAGCAGATAAACCTTTTGTATACACAATGAATGTGAACTTCCACCCTTGTGCAGTAAACACTCCACCATTCCAGTATCCATAGACGACTTGTACTTGTTGTTTCATAAACTCAGTGAGAGTAAACTCGTGGCAAGAAAACCCATTTAGTAATAAAAAATCATTCTGTATCTTCACTGTGTTGGCTTCCATTGTGACTTTTAGATCACTGACCTTTGTGTCAAGATTTATAGCTTGTTGCTCCAGATCTTGGAGCTTGGTATCAACTTTTTGAATTTTGGCATCCATGGTATTGCCCTGTTCCTTCACCTGTTTCTGTAATTCGACTATTTGCTGATCTTTCTCCTCCATTTTCTGGTGTAGCTCTTTTGTTAGTTGCAGATTGAGGAGGGTGGCTGTCAGGAGGTGGTGTTGGACATTCTCTGTCATGTGACCCACCAGATCTCTTCGAGGAATCTTCGCGTCACATCCATTACCAGCAAACTCACACTCCACAAGTTGTAGGGGGCACTCCAGCAGGTGGCTACCAGCTTGGCTGCGAGGGACGGTAGTCTACCGATCTCACATTGGTTGGGACAAGGCAGGGAGTAGTTGTCACAGCAAGGGGTGTGGTCATTTGTTCCGATATCGTGGGTGGACTCAAAGTCACAATATTGGCACTTCCAGGGATGTTTTGGACAGGAGGTGGTGTGGTAGTTCAGATCCCCCAGTTCCCCCGTCCACTCACACCCACTCTTCTTGTGGGGACAACGAACATTCAACTTGTTGATGGTGTTACGTTTGAAAAACTTGTCTTTCAGCGTTTTAAAGGGAGCGTTGTTACACATAGGACAAGGCTTGTCATCTCTGATGATCCTTTGAGCAGCTTTCTCTGAGATGTGCTGTCCACAGCAGTCGGTTTGATGTGGCTCCACCAGAATGTCAAGGGTAACTGGACAGTACAAGTCCTTGTCAGGTTGTTCAACAAGGTCATAGTCAGGTTCAGCTGGCTGTGTGATCTGTTCTG
This sequence comes from Halichondria panicea, assembly GCF_963675165.1. Lineage (NCBI taxonomy): Eukaryota > Metazoa > Porifera > Demospongiae > Suberitida > Halichondriidae > Halichondria > Halichondria panicea. The sequence goes on from NC_087390.1 coordinate 1,845,237, forward strand.
GGGGGTGGGTAGCAGCTGGTTCTTGGTTCCTCACAGAGTTAGAACAGTCACTGTTACTGGTAGCCATATTAGTGTTAGTTTGTAGCCACTCCCTCAGTTATCTGTGGTGTGTGCATGTGGTAAAGATAATCATTGCTCTGTGTAACAATGTAGATCTACATGTCTTTGTGTGAGAAAGATCTGTACCAATTTCCCTATATGGCAACAAATGGTATATTCATCCATTAGCACTATAAACCATGCTAATTATCTATTCAATCTTTTCCCCTAATAGACGTCGGAACTGTCGTCAGGGTCAAAGGTTGCCTGCACAGTGCTGCACCAAGAAGAGGAACTATATAGTAAGTGAAGTGATACTGTAGTAAATAATTCAGTTAGTCTCGATCGAGGCTGGGCACGCTCTGCCCAATTTGTCTTGCTAAGAGGCTGGAATTTGAGATTACATTTCAGTGTGCATGCAGTAATACGCTTAGTTTTCACTTTTTTCACCAAATACGTATTATTCCAACAAATTTATCTAAGGGTTTCTATGACTACGAGAAGGGTGAGAGATACAAGGTAAGAAACTGGTAGTAGTACAATGTTTGAGATATTTACTTAAGACCACAAATTGCATAATCGCTATGTATGAGAAAAGAAACCTTTTACGTACGTGTGCTTATAACTTGGCTGACCGTACAATAGACACATTTCAAGTATTCCAAACTATAACCTCCAGGACACTAGCAAATTCAAGTTCCCACTTGAGTTGGAAATGGCCCCCTACTGTGAGGATGGCTCTGTGGGGGGTAGCAGTGTGTATGAGCTGTTCTCGGTGGTCATTCACAGTGGCAGCACTCACTCCGGACACTACACTGCCTACATTCGGGACATTGATGGACTTGGAACTTGGGCTTCCCCCATGAGTCAACCTTATCTCTGTAGACTGTCCATACATGTACTTTATTATTATGCCTTTAGTACTTCTACATTTTCATTCGGTGTTTTCATATTCTTGACAATGTTAGGGAGTACCTGTTGGTACAGTAAGAGTATAATTGTACAGGGAATGCTTATATAAAGGGGCACAACGTTTTGGCCATTATTATACAGAGCTGAAGAGTTGTTTTGTACATGCTCATTTGAGACCTGGATGCCTGGCTTTTATATCACAGTTGACCCCTCTTCAGTGGTGGAAGAGTTACATTAATTGTAGTTACACATATTACTCCACCTCCTCCCCTCCCAGGACAAGGAAGTGGTCCAGTTGCCACGGGATCCGGCATCTGGTAGTGTGGACCTCATCGACTTTGATAATCCTGCCGACCTCATGCTGGAGCTACTCAAACAATGTGGGGGGTCTGCCACCATCTCCAAGCTCACTAAGGTGTGTGGGGGGTAGGGTTAATTTACTGAACAATCGTAGTGTGTAATGTTAATTTTGTATATAATTGTTAGGGGAGCTTTATAGCACATGCACTATTTTGATGTAAATTATCTGTATGCAGGCTCTACAGGACAAGACTGGAGTGACGTGGAACAAGAGGTTCAAGAAGCAGTTTGGCCCCATTACAAAGGTGAGGTCACTTCTCCAGGGTAGCTACAGTATGACTGTATACTTAACTTAACAGGGTAGCTACAGTGTAAACTTCTAAGCTGAAGTATTATTGTGCATTTACTTGCTAAATATGTTTGATTTCAATTATAAAATTCAACTACATCCCACTCTCCATCAATCGTTTGAGACCACACGTTTTATAGGGATTTGTTGTAAAAACTTGACACTATCTGAAATGTATAGTGTCCATTTCTTCACTCCTCACAGTTTCAACTGAAGGTGATAGCGTCGATGCAGTGAGGGGTGGAGCTAGCGAGGGTAGCCAAGACAAGAAGAATGGCGGGAAAGGGAAGAAAAAACCTGTGAAGAAAGAGTAAGTTAGGCTTCTTGGTGTACTATATAATATATATCGTCAAGTTTTCTTTAAGACTACAAGAATAATGGCATGGAGGGAGAAGTACATGTAAAGGTATTAATTTAGTATTCTGTTCTATGTCTGTGTGTCAAACCTTTAATACCAGATCATGTACTTATCGGCCCGCCCCCTCCCCCTCACAGGTCCCCTCCAGCCCAAGGGCAGTGCTGGTTTGAGTTCAACGACACCCACGTATCTTCCATCAGGGCCAAACAGATGGAGAAGATGTACCAGGGCAAGCAGAGCGCTTAAATGCTCTTCTACAGGAAGAAGGACATGCAGAGACCACCTCAAGGTGGGGACTGCTGTGGTTTGCATATCGTTATATTCCCTTTCACACTTCACAGCGTTAGGCAACAAATTGTTTGGTGTTCCTGAGAGATTTCAAGTGGAGGTGACCCGGGCTAACACAATACTGGACCAGGAGAGGTGAGGGCAGTGAGGGTGTGGCCAACCACACCTATTCACGAGTTGGCTCAATGGATATACACTGTGCCTTTAGGAGTGTCACGTATTATACTGTATACATGTATAATGGAATAGTCGTTCTGCAGTTTTTATGAGGGAAATCTCTTGCTGTTACTATTTGGGTTGTATAGTAATTATATAGAGAGAGAGAGACAATTAGTGGTTGCAGTTGTATGTGTATAACTGGGTCATAAAGGCACAGGATTGTATGGTGCTCCTTGGATTCGTGCATGGTTAGCAGGTTCTTGTTCTTGCATGTGCTTCCACGTATGTATATGCTCTCTATATCTTATAGAATAAAATATTTATTCAGTAAGAGATTTACTTGTGGCCATAGTAAATATGTATTAAACTGCACAGATATGAGTATGACATCACCATCAACACACTTCAACTTATCATTCATTTCTCACTGGAGTTTGTGCTGGCCAACGGAGCACTGCAGAGAATTGACGAGGTGGGTGTGGTTTATTATGTTACGGGAATAATTATATAATTATGTAGTTGTACGAATGTGGTATATAGAGGTGTTTGTTTTTACAAGGAGAGCTTTTTATTATGAGTACAGTAGAACCTCGCTAATCTGAATAGAACCAGACCAGACCCCATCGGAATACATGCATGATATTTCCGGATTAACGGATGTCATTAATGAATAATTATCATTAACGAAGACACTTTTGTACATCTATTATGATAATTATTACTGTGGCCAGAAGGGAAGCTGCTAGCTGGAATAGTCTTTTTCTCTCTCTAATACAGTGATCGAGTCTTGTGAGCTCTCTCTTCGTTTTCTTTACAGTGGCTATTGTTTAAGCAGTTTATTATTGCTGATTCAGCAAGATTGCGCATGCATAATAGTTTATTCTATTGACAGCCCCTCCTCTTTTTCAGTTTGCCGTTATCTGGATTTTGGACTAAAGAGGTCCGGATTAGCGAGGTTCTACTGTAGTGAATAAGTTTTACCCACAGCAAATGTTATTTATTTTTAGTAGTGTTATAGATGATACAATGCATACATGCCTTGTGTATAATTGTAATCACAAACGTGGGATTTTTATACAAGTTGTACATGCATGTACTGCTAACGTTTGTTTTCGTTATTTGCATACATGTATGTAAACTATGGGGTGCCGTTTGTCAAAATATTGATGACAAAAACACACAAGTTTTGGTGGTATTTACTAAACATTTGAGGGTATTTGGTAAACAACTGAGGGTATTTAGCAAAGGACTGGGGGTATTTACTAAACAACTGAGGGTATTTAGCAAAGGACTGAGGGTATTTACTAAACAACTGAGAGTATTTAGCAAAGGACTGAGGGTATTTACTAAACAACTGAGGGTATTTAGCAAAAGACTGAGGGTATTTAGTAAACAACTGAGGGTATTTGGCAAAGGACCAATACATATTGCTCTCTGCTAGTATACCTATGTATAATATCAGTGTATAGTGTTAGCAATCATCCCTATATACATGTGTGTGCATGTTATGAGACAAACTAACTCTACGAACGGAGGCAGCCCTCTGGTATCAAGGAATGGCTGCAAGTGCAAGTACAGAGTGAGGTGGTTCTATTCCAAGGGAGCCTTGAACAAATAATAACACCTTGAAAACTGTGTATGCCTAGGGCTGTATGTTGTTTTTCTATGTATCATACAGCCGTTGACCAATGAGATTAATTAGTGGTGACGTAAGTGTGGTATAAAGTTTCTTGTGCAGTATTAGTGTATACATGCAATTTGTCAATGGACACCAGTCCTTTCATTATCTTTGAGCTTGTATTAACAATTGTTAACATGTACAGATATACTGAAACTACATTCATTTGGGAGAAATCTGTTGATCTTATAAGCTTTTAGATTTGTACAGGTGTGTGTCTGGAAGAATAGTTCACTCAGGATTGCAATCCATTAGTTGCCAATAGATATTGCTTTCAGTTACTGCATGTATGTACCTATAGTTACAGTATCTCTATAATAAGTGTTTAGAAACAGTCATTGCATATATCTGTTATGAGACAAACTAACTCTACAAACGGAGGCAGTCCTCTGGTATCAAGGAATGGCTGCAAGTGCAAGTACAGAGTGAGGTGGTTCTATTCCAAGGGAGCCTTTCTCGTTCTGGTGTGGATTATGCTGTTGACTATATCTTTTATATCAGTATCTCATGTGTTCTATCGACAATCTGATGTCAAATTTGTAATTCCAAAATGGCTACCTGCTATCCCACTTGTGTTTGGTTTGTTGGGAGCTGTTTTCTCAGGATGGCTAGCCGACGCTAAGCTGGGGAACTACAGAGTGATGAAATACAGTTATGTACTGTTGTTCCTCCTATGTTTGCTTTCTAGTACCTTCACCCTAGTTCCTAACATTACTCATTACGTGTATGTTGTGAGTGTCTTGTATTGCATAAGTGGGAGTCTCTTTCTAGTAGCTGCAGTAGCATGCTTGGTTACCTCACTACAACTAGGCCTGGATCAGATGCCTGATGCTTCATCTTCCAATATCACTAGTTTTATTGCCTGGTTCGTATTCAGTATGTATGCTGGTGCTTGGATTCCTTATGTTTCTGATTTGCCCATTAATTCTAGTTTTGTGTGTAACAGTCATTCATCATACTGGGTTGTCCAACTTTACAGTTTGCTGCCACCTTTGTGTATGAGTGTTGTTCTTATTCTTGACTTTCTTCTAGCTAAAAAATGGCTGATAATTGAGCCAAAGTCACCTCAGTCCCTCAAAACCATTTACCGTGTTCTCAAGTTTGCAGCTAAGCACAAAACTCCCCTCAATCGCAGTGCTCTCACATACTGGGAGGAAGACGTACCTTCAAGAATGGACCTGGGAAAGTCGAGATACGGTGGACCATTCACTACAGAGGAAGTTGAAGATGTGAAGACCATCCTACGTTTGTTACCCCTCTGCTTAACGCTATGGCTTCTTGGGTGCTCACTTGCAATATTCCATCCAGTAACTTATACTAATGCACATTGGAATTGTTATGTTTCAAGGCTTCTTTCGTTGTTCACGTATCACCAATACTGGTGTGGAATGGTTTGGACCGTTTTTTATGAGTTTGTGCTGTACCCAGTGATACATAAGAGGATTCCCAGCATTATTAGAAGAATTGGGATAATTTCTCTCTTCATCACGGCTCTTAGTATTGTGTTTCTAGTTCTGGAACTATTACAAAACAATTACGATGATGTAGTTGCAATCAAGTATGTTACAATCGTCTTAAATTCAATTTCTAGAGGTGTGCTCCCTATGTTGCTTTTTAGTACAATGATAGAGTTAGTTTGTGCTCAAGCTCCATACAACATGAGAGGATTGTTTGGAGGGTGTATGGTGTTGGTATTTTTATCAGTTCTTTTTATTGGCTATATATTTCCATCGAACAACACATTAACACTATATGGGGTTAGAGTAGGCATCAGTCTGCTTGGATTCATCTTGTACTGCCTCCTGGCTCGCTGGTACAAGAGGAGAGTTAGAGACGAGGACTACAATGTACACAGAGTGGTGGAGGAAGTTTATGATCGATATTTGTCAGCTCTGCATTGACTTAAATTCTGTACAGTATAATTATAGATACGTATTTTTTATCATAGTTTGTATGTTTTTGTCTATCATTCTTTGTCTGAACAATTGTTTAATTGCCTCATATGATGCTTGTCAAATACATCCGCTATAATCTTATATACGGTATAATTATACTACTTTAAAATTTTTATCTGCAGCCGTTTCAAGTGTCCTTTGAAATCTGTTTGCAATAATGATGATGATTATGTGTATTTGCAAATAATGTACTACATAAAAGCTTTGTCAAAACAAACCCTCCTATATATACTACATTCATACAGTGAATGTACGGTCTGTATAACATGCATATGGAAAATTGATTGATTTTTGAGCTGTATATAGTAACAATAGATGGAATGTACGAAAACTAAAACCCACTCTCACTCTAATAGCAACGTGACTCGTGATCATTTATGGAAATTGCATGCTGATGTTCACGTTGCTGATTAATAATATTTAGTAGCATCATGTTATGTATAGCTTTGACACCTCCACCGAGGCATCTGTTGGTTTATATCATGCATGCATGTCTACTAGATTTATAGCCTGTTATATACTACATCAAAGTCTTTTTTCGATATCATTCCAGGATGTGGTAGCAACATCACCCATGCAAGGAAGCGCTTTTCACCTAAATCACCCCCTTTTATAAATTATTTTTGTATATTTGCATACCGTATTTACTTGATTAAACGCCCTCCTTGAATAAACACCCATCTCGTTTAAACGCCCAGGGTAAAAACTCTGTCTTTGTCAATAAACGCCCATCTTAAATAATCGCCCATGTATGGGGCGTGGCACTGTGGGTGGAGCTGAAAGAGCATGTGGAACCCAGTTACAAGCGTGGCAGCATAGAATAAAAATACTTTTTTATGATGCATCGATGGCAGAGAGAGAGATACCGACACAGAGGGCACTCCTATATGACTTAAATATTATTTAAGCTGAGAAATAGATTTAAACTGAGACAGCAGCCCAAGAGCACAATAACTGCTGCTGTGCAAGAGTTTTGGAGGAGACATACCTAGATTAAACGCCCTCCTCATTTAAACGCCCCCTCTAAAGACTTCCATCTGTTTAATCAAGTAAATACAGTACATACAGTACATTATTCTTGACTTCCTCCTAACTAAGAATTGGTTGATACTTGAGCCAAAGTCTCAAGTTTGCTGTCAAGCACAAAGCTCCCCTCAATCGCAGTGCTCTCACATACTGGGAGGAAGACGTACCTTCAAGAATGAATCTGGGAACGTCAAGATACGGTAGACAATTCACTATATACAGAGCAAGTTGAAGATGTGAAGACCATCCTACGTTTGTTACCCCTCTGCTTAACTCTATGGCTTCTTGGGTGCTCACTTGCAACATTCCATCCAGTAACTCATTCTAATGTTTATCCCCCTAATTGGAATTGTTTTGTTCCAATTCTTTTGTCCTTGTTCACATATCACCATTACTGGTGTGGAATGGTTTGGACTGTCTTTTATGAGTTTGTGCTATACCCAGTGATACGTAACAAGCTTCCCAGTATCCTTAGAAGAATTGGGATAATTTCTTTCTTCACACGACTCAGTGTTGTGTTTCTAATTCTGGAATTATTACAAAACAATTACAGTGATGTAGTTGCAATCAAGTATGTTACAATCGTCTTTATTTCAATTTCTAGTGGATTGCTCACAATGTTACTTTTTAGCGCCATGCTAGAGCTAGTTTGTGCTCAAGCTCCATACAACATGAGAGGATTGTTTGGAGGGTGTACAATAATGTGTATGTAGTGCGCTTTAGTGTATCGGTTTTGTGACATTTATATATACGTATCGATCTAGTGTATCGGTTTTGTGACGTATCGATCTATCTATATAGTAGACCTGTTTATATCGAATGAACTGCATGTGATTAATTGGTGTTTTGGTAGTGTGCCAAGCTCAATGCAGAACTGAATGCAAGCTACATATACAATTATATAGTGTGTCAGTCTATATTTACCGTATGTACCCTATAAAGCTCAGACTTAGACCCTTGTTTTCTGAGGGCCATGCAGATCCTTGCTTTTACATGTATATGATGCATGTGCATGACACTGTGTCTATATAGAGTACTTTGTGTATACTGCACCTTGCTTATACTACTTATGAAGCTAATGTGTATATACAACCTCTCTACTGCAGGGCTCTGATCCTTGTGTGCTGAGTGTAGACTGAGGAAGAGCATTGGTGAGCTCAAGGAAGCCATTGCTGAGGTAAGTATATACCAGAGCTATAATTATAGTGTGTGTTCTTTGTATGGCTACATGATAGAGAGCGTACTAGATTTATTATGGGAAAGCCCCTCTCACTAGAACCACCGTTTGCGCGTGGGTGGATTCAATAGTAAATTTGTTAGTAAAACTCTTTGTAATTTATCAATTAACCTTTGTACTATGGTCACCCACGTGGTTGATTAAACTATTAGTGTCAAGAGAGAAATCGCCATCACAACTCTAGGATCATACAAGGAGCACTGATCTTACTGAGATGGCATCAAACAAGCGTCTGGAAGCAAGTAGACTTGCCAGAGCCGGTAGGTACTGACAGAAAAACGCCCACCACTCTACCATATGCACAGTACAAAAGAAGACAAAACTTGAGTTTTCAACACTGGAGAGAGCTTGAGCAAGAGCAGAACAGAAGTACAAGCCATCACAACAAAACTAGTCACTAGTCTAGGTCATAAATGTTGTAAGTAGCTGTGTTATTTTATTAAAACTGCTGTGATTTGTGCAATGACATCATTGTAAATATATACAATATACTGACTAATTTACTAAGATATCTCGATCCCCAAGAATCGTGGGGCAATTGACGCATGCGCAGACAGTGTATACCAGGCCGTCTTTCTCAATTGAGAGCGGCCTGGAATCGAGGCTAGGGAAAGCCTTGTAGTCACAGAATAGCCGAGTTATTGTAGGGAACACACTACATTGAAAACCAATGTCAAACAAGTTCGTGATTGGTACCCGCTGAAATAAATGAAGACATGCACTTAACAGTTTGCTAGTGAAAATATCAAATTACGTTTCTCCCTCATAGACGTACTCCGGTCTCTACGATGCTGACCATGGCCATGTGGTAATACACACAGCCAAGACCCTCCCAGCTGGCACACACCTCTACGACCTAGTCTCAGGTACATGTACTGTATGTGCATGAGTTAACTATTATTATTGCTTCCAACTTTCAGACTGTAAATCCACAATAATCATATGCCACACACTACACCTAATCAGCATGCAGTCGTATAGATATTTCGTGACTTTTATTCGGTGATAGAAATGACATTTCTTAATTCATTCACCAACTACATGTATGTACCAACTTAGAGTGGGTAATTTTCTTAATATCTACTTGTATTTGATTGGCAATTATTGATTGGCAATTATATTCGTGGCTTGTAAAATCCTAGCCTCGATCCCAGGCCGATCCGTCTCTAATTGAACGCTAGGTCGCCTCCTCGGCCTGGTATTGATTGTATCTGGGCGTGTATCTGGGCGTGACTTCGTTATTATTATTAAGTCCATGTGGTCAATTGAAAATTGAGATAAAATTAAAATGGCTTCTAAGTTTGTTCTTTGTAGGTTATGTTGCAGCACTGATGCCATACAAAACAGAAGATATAAACATTAATTTTGTTCAGCAGTAAGGCTCTCAAAGAAGATATTCCAGGGAGGCTCAATCACATTCCTCATAACGTCTGTCACAGTAGCCGTTGCAGCCAACATTGGAGCACCAGGAGGGGCAAATGCTCTAAGCTCACCTAGGTGTGCATAGGCAGGACGAAAGTCAGAGCTCCTACAGAACATACATAATAATTATTATTTCACAACGGGAGTTATTAATAACTTACCACTTGTAAACACAGTGTGCTTCGTCCACAGCTATTGCCACTAAAGAGGAATTGAGTGGAGGCTCTAGTAATAGCATCCTCCAACGATGGTCTTCAACAACAGCCTCTGGGGCAGTGAACAGCAGACGGTACTTTCCATCCGACACATCTTTGTTAGTGGCAACAAGACTTCTGTCGATTCCCTTATTACTACTGAGGATGGCAGCAGAAACACCTCTAGTGTTCAGACTCCTGACCTGGTCAATCATGAGAGACACAAGGGGAGAGATGATAAGAACTACACTTCTGGCGACAAGGGGACCCTTAGTCCTACCAAGCTTGTAGTCCATCAAGAAGGGTAGCAATTGATAGCACAGAGACTTGCCATAATTAATCGGGGAACCACACAAAAACGTCCCTTCCTTCCGACAGGAGCTTGAGAGCACGGACCTGCTGTTCCTTGAGGATCAGTCCTTCTCTTGCTTCACACAAGACAGTGCTTATGCTAATGCTTCTTGGAAATCAAAAGACGTTGAAATTGCCATAGTACAGTGTATAGCTAGCTAGCTTTACGGAGCTATTCATGAGATTACAATTACGTTTACGGAGTAGGTGCTCATACACATACACCATTAGTGTTAAGTCGCTCAGGAATTCGCTCTTTTTTAGCGAATACCTGAGCGAGGTGGAGCCAATAAGAGCACGCCCAGATACACGCCCAGATACAATCAATACCAGGCCGAGGAGGCGACCTAGCGTTCAATTAGAGACAGATCGGCCTGGGAGATCGAGGCTAGTAAAATCCTAAAAAACTATCTCTCTCAAAAATGTGTAGTGTGCTCCATACAATAATAGCCATCGCAACTTGTATTATGTAAATGTTCATTCTTTATTCAGGCAATGATCAGACGAGTGTGGCTGATGCTGGTATCACCACCAACTCTCAGCTGTTTGTGTGGGACGGTCAGACTTTGCGAGGTGAAGCCATAGCGGTGGGGTGGTCATGTGATCCGATCCTCCTGCATGTGATGTACCCATCGGAGGAGGGAGAGTGTGAACTGAGCAGTGGTTTCCCCAAGAACTCGACTATTAGTCAACTGAGGGTGAGATAATTGTGTGGTATTGATTTTTCATTGAATGAGTGTCCGATCGAAGAAAACTCTCATTTTTATTCACGTCTCCATTGTGTGATATCCTTGGTACATGCATGTATGCTGTATGGTATAGTAATTTTGATTAGTGAAGCACATGCATGCACATACGTACATAACTACCGTATATGCTTGATCAGGAGCCGCGGCTACTAAATGTTTCATTTTGCTGGAAGAGGATGCTACAATTCAAGAGGGGCCACAGTTCAAGAGCGGCGTTTATTAGCTCCAGATAATTATGCCTCGGTGCGCATGCGCAAGCGAGGTATACGGTAGTGTGTTTGTGTGTCTGTGTGTCTGTGTGTCTGTGTGTCTGTGTGTGTGTCTGTGTGTGTGTGTGTAGACCGCTACAGCTGCCCAAGGATGAATCAAGTGCAAGTAAGAGTTTCTATAGGCTTCTAGTCATGTTTACTTGGATTTTAATTCGTGGATTTGCAAAATAATGCTTCGTTCTCGAGTTATGCCTAGTTTTGCTTACTTGGCAGTGGCGTGTACAATGGGGGGCTTTGGGGGCTTGAGCACCCCCCTGTCCTCCCAGACAACCATGAAACTAATCGTATCACTCAGTATAGCTAGCTAGCTAACTGTGCAGCTCTATCTCATTGACACAACGATTACAAGTCATGACCACGCCCAATTGAGCATGTGCAATCATAGCCTCGATTCCAGGCCGCTTGAACAAGGCGGCCTGGTATACCTTGTATGCGCATGCGCGAAATAATTGACAACAATTTCATCATACAAATTGTAAAAAAACGGACAAAGTTACAAAAGGGAATAACACGTATGACAATGTGACCACAATGGCAGCTTTCAGAGACACTAATCAAAGTAGAATAATTATGCTGCAGCAGTGTTGCTTCTTCTAGCTCTGTTTATCAAAGAGACAGTTTAAGAAAGCCTCCCAGACAGCTAGAGCTGCCAGCTAGGAAGAGTGGTGGACTCTTTAATACATCAGTAGATCTTGAGTGAATAACTTCCTGAGTGTCGAGTTAAAGCTTATTAAAAACTTTCAAGAGTAATTATTAGCTCTTCAGCAATGGCTTTTTGTCAAACATAAAGGCAAGATTTAGTAGCAGAACACTTGCCTGGTCCATATTACCACAGCCTCATCAGGGGACCCATAGGAACACATCATGCCTTTCCTATAACATCTGTAGCCTTACAGTGTAGGGTGTCGTTAAGTAGAGACTTGGCTTGATACAATAAAGGGCGTAAGAACTCAGTCATCTTTGCACAATACTTCTATGTAACGGACTGTAAAATCAGAATACAAATAGTATACGGTTTATTTTACTGACAGTATCCACAAATACACGGATTACCCCCTTTTTGGGGTAATGTACACGCATGCGCATACAAGGTATACCAGGCCGCCTTGTTCAAGCGGCCTGGAATCGAGGCTAGTGCAATCAGTATTGCCATTCCAATGTTGTTATGTAATGCTAGCATAATAGATCCTCTGCACTATCCCAGTCACCTCTTGCTCCACTGAGAGATACTGAGAAGCAATGACTAACACTAGAATGACTGGACATCCCCATTGTGATTGACCAGTTTGCTAGGATGTACCCCAGGAGAATAGTGCACGGAGATCGTATAAGATGACTGACTCATAATTATGTCTTATTATCACGCTATGCATGTATTAGATCCCATTTGAGTGTATTTAGCAGGAAACTATGAGCTATAGTACCGGTACTATAGATTACTCTGGGCTACAAACTACAACATTATACATTGTATTGTCATTTACAAGAAGATACACAGAAAAATTATTGTAGCTAGATGCTTTGTCTAGTAACATAGTAACAGAACTAGAATGGAAGAGAGAAGCTCTAGAGGAGAATAGTAGGAGCCGCTCTTTTCTTGGGCAGTGTGCTGTACTTTTTTGCTGCAAGGCTGCATGGGGGAGGAGCTGGATGTATGAAAGATACGCCGCAATAAATGCGGGGGCGTAAAATCGCGCGCGCTATGCGCGCGGCTCCATTTTTTTTCTGTACTTTTGAGCACCCTCCTGCTTCGATCTCTAGAAACACCCCTGCTTGGAATGCCATTGCAGCCTTTTCAGAAGAGTCCGTAGCAAAACTTGTTCACCGAGTGTTACTACTCTACTTAGTAGTTAGCTCTGCACTAGAACGCTAGCTATTGGTAGCTGCAAAAGTGAGCAGAGAGCTGCAAGGCTCTGCTGACTTGCAGCCATTAATTTTAGACTTGAACTTTTGGCATCGATCGTTTTTAACAACAATCATGGTTGATCATTACCCACTATTGGGTTGATTGTGTGTATAAAAGCATAGATTGATAAAAGCTAGCTTTTATGTTATGTAGCTTTGGCACCTCCACCGAGGCATCAGCACCCGCGGTGCTTTCATTTAGTTTGTCATCAAAAGTTGTTTTCACCTGCATAAACTTAAACTCTGCCATGAGAAAGTCTTTGTGAAGCGCTAACAAGCTGCTACTCATAGCTACGTACATGTAGCTAGCTGCTAGTAATAATTTTTTTGGCTGCCACGTGCAGAAATGCTAGAGTCAAAGTTCACTGAGGCTACTATTTGAGAGCGGCTACTAAATGTTTCATTTTGCTAGCAAGGGAGGCTACTATTTGAGTGCAGCCTTTATACAAGAGCGGCCTCTGATCGAGCATATACGGTATATTGCTTCGTCCCAATGGGAAACTGTTAAATCTTTGTCTCCAAATTATGACATATATTAATGTGTCTCCATGTGTAATACATGTACGTAGGTGTCCCTGTCGGAGCTACTAGAGATCCCTCCCAGTCATGTGACCATCAGCCATGTCAAGCTCTCCGAGAGACAGGACACACAGACACCCATCGTTGTCCTATCACCTAGCAAGGTGAGGGAAGGTGTGGTCTATAATCATTAGGTTCCCCCACCACCCCTCGTGTTGTGTGAAGATTGGTAAATGTTTGCGTTGAATTCCACTTCTAAATCATTACTTGCATGTCTATCTTCACTAACTGTCAGCAAGATTCCTCCCTTTTATAGGATGGCAGCACTCTAGAGGAGCTGAAGCTACAGGACGGAGACAGACTCACAGTGGAGAGGAGTATCAAGAAAGGGTGAGGATGTTGCTAGAGAAAGCATAATTTATGACGATTATACTAGTTTTGAACAAAAGTCGTATTCTTTCGAGGTTCATAACTTGAATTTTAGTCCAATTTTAATGATATTCGTGATTTTCTGAAAGCAGATGATAATCATTTTTAGTTTATACATTTTTTCAGGCCTAATTTTGGACTCTTCTGTCACCAATATTGACATCGAAATGACCTTCGATTGAAGAGCTCATCTCAGAAAATTATAATTTGAGCAACAGAACTTAACGGTTGTTTCAAGAAAATTATCGTAATACATGCACATATACAAGAATATTATTGATAACATCATGTATTGTCATGGTTGCAGTGTGAAGTCACTAGCTCACTCTGTAGCAGACAAACACAGCAAGATGCTGTCAGTCATCATTGAGAGCAGGCTACTGGTGAGAACCACACACACACACACACAATAATGGTCACAGCTCTACAGTTTAATTTTTTTAACAATAGTGTAATCCTTTACTAGATCCCCCCCTTCCCCTATGTCCACAGCCTCTCACTGATGCTACTGGCTTGTATCCTATGTTTCCAGTAGAGGTAGGAAAAGACGAATGCGTCGCCACTCAAAACAATGGCCTTGACAACAGCTAGCAACCAGCAATTTATTGGTGAGCATAAATAAGAAAGTGATCACTTAAGTCAGTGGCAGGTGAATGTCGTCTTCGTGGTGATGATGATGTCACTGGAATAGGGCCTCCGCTGTATGAGTCTCAGACACTGACTGACGCTGGAATCAGTCCTGGACAGAGGATCATTCTGGAATCAGGCCAAGCACCAACCAGTTAATCAGTTGCAACTATAAATACCGTAACTTAATTAGGGTGCCGCTTTTTAATAATTACATTTGATAATGTACATGTATATAAAGCAAACAAATTTATATGGTGCGGAAACCATAAAAGCGGCCCTTATTTCGAAGATAACTAAATTTCCGTCCTGACTGTACGGCATCTCTGCAAGTTGCTCTCAATTGTCAGCTGTGGAGTGTTTGTGTGCATGTCGAGTGTGGGTGTGTGTGAGGTGATCCTGGGGAGGGATGTGACTGTGAGGGAGTGTATGTGTGTCATGGTGACAACCCTCGGTATATCTGATCACATTTGACTATAATATTATATACACTGTAAAAAATGGTGTGTGGTTTTGACGCAAGTGCGTGACTATTGTGGCAATTATCAGGAAAAAACGCAACAAAAAACGCACGTTTGCCACAATAGCCACGCACTCTGCGTCAAAACCACACATCATTTTTTACAGTGTATATACATTAATAATGTTGTCTTAATTCTCGGCTAATGTGTGTGCTTCTTTAGAGGTCCATTTTATGTATCTATACTAACATGAGAAGTACTCAATGCTATACCACTGTACATGTAGGCGGAGACTGGCACCTGCAAAGGACCAACTGGTGCGGAGAAGCAGCTGACGTGTTGGAAGATGAGGTGTGTGCATGGAGGCAGCACCTGCATGACTGTAGTACATGCAGTACAGTGCAGTAACTGTATAGTACTGGCCTGGTTAGGGTTAGGGTTATCTTCTCTATACATGCAGTGATGTGTTAATAGTTTGCCAACTGGTGGTGTAATTTTACTAGGATGCCAGTCTGGAACAGGAGGGTTATCTTCTCTATACATGCAGTGATGTGTTAATAGTTTGCCAACTGGTGGTGTAATTTTACTAGGATGCCAGTCTGGAACAGGAGAGACTGAAGTCTGGTGACGTACTGCTCCTTGCAGAAGGGAGACTACCTCCCAAAGTGAGTGCACTGTTGTTCAGTAATGCATGTATTGTAAATGGATTCACACGTGTACATGAATGTACATGTATGTATATGCAAAATGACAGATTAGTTATGACATCAGTGTTGTCAGGAGTGCATGAATATTCGCACTCCTGGTATTGTTTTTACCACGCCCACGCCCACCCCCTCATATATGTCCAGGGTTTTATTCGTCTCCAATCTACTCCCCCGAGTCCAGCCCTTCCCCTTACCCACCAGCTGACCTCCCTCAGGACGTACGTTCCCTAACTGGGTTCAACGCACGTGTATAGTGTTCTGACAGTATGATCACACAAGCTACGTATAATGTACACATGTACATGTATGTAGTATTTTTTAGTAGCCCCGCCAGATGCTTTCTCATCTTGCACAGAATTCTGTACACAATACATACACACACACCTCACTCTTCACACCCCTCACCACACGCCCCCACAGGTCCCCCTCCACCTGGTCCCTCCGTCCCTCTGCCACCCCCCTGTTCCCGGACAGCTGGACGAGGTCGGTGTTTTGGAGATCAGTAAAGAGGCCACTGTCGAGGAACTCAAGATCACCATCCTTGCACTACCTACTGTATGTCATGTGACAGTCATAGCCGGTACAGTCTACTGTAGCTTCACTATATGCAGGGCGGGTCGAAGAGATATTTTGAAAAAAGGCTACTGAAAGCTCACAAGAGGCTGTTTTCCTTGGCTCTGGCCGCCATTTTAAGTGGAGTTAGTCTACATATTATTATTTTGTGAGAGTTTGTTGGCCTGGAAAGAAAAAAACGCTTCGACCCGCCCTCCATAATGGTAAGAAGCATCATATAAGACCAAGAACACAGAGCTAAAAGTGTTTTTGGAAGTTTAAAATGACTACTAGTTTTGTGTTGTTTCTAGTAACTTGATGATCGCTCAGAGCTTCCACTGAAAGATGTTTTGAAGATTGATACTTGTCATACAGATTGATACAACGATATATTTATCATGTATGTGCTTCAAACTTCTCTCATGGCATTTATAGTTTCACAAAAATCATTATAAGATTATCATGAATATTCATGAGCAAACTGTTTACCGCAACCATTAAAGCTCCCTGTATTATAGTGGCCATTTTGACGGGAAAAGCAAATCTCTAGCCTTTCGGTCGTATATTTTTCGGCATTGGATTAAGTAGTTCCTTTATAGAGTTACTGCATGAATACAAATATTGAATCTATAGACTCAGGTTTTTGCATGGTCCTCAAAGTTACCCCCGCCCCCACAGATGGAGAATGTGACGTTACCGTTGCTAGGGTTACTGAGAGTGAGGGAAGTGGTGAATGGCAGACCAGTCAAGATATTCAAACTACACAGCCACACTTTGAGGTACAGTACGAGGGTATACCGTGTTTATGTTACTACAATGTAACTATTACTTTGTACGCGCAGGTATTGTGTTTGGAATCATTAAGGGCATTCTGTGTTTATTAGTGTGTATACATATAAAATTAATATCGCCAGATAGTGTTTGGAATCTTATTACACCCTACTATGTGTAAGATAGGCAGAGTGTTTGCACGCAGCCTTTATATAGGGTTATACGTGTGTACAACGATGTCAAAATTTTAATATATTTTGTGTACCGTTATAATTTATTGTTGCCAGGTTTTCCATTTACTGTGTAGTTGGAAAAATTAATGTGGTATAATGTATTTGGCGAATGAGACAAGTGACAGGTGCCATGCAGAATTGTCATAGAGACCACAAAGTTGCTAAAATCCCTACCAAATTTCCCGCTTTAGAGTAACAGCACGCTTTTAATCGAGACCATGCAGAAACATTATTGGCCTCTAGCCTCTATTTACTAACCAGGCCTCTATTCGAGACCAGATGTTAAACACTCACAATCAAAATTGGATCATTGACTTTCAAGAATAGTCAAACTTCACACTAATTGCTAAGATACATTCACGGTATAGTAACCATACAACATTGTGTACTATTTAGAGAGCCTTCACTTTCATAAACAGTCTGAACTTGAGACAGTCGTCTTTGAGGTACTGGGTGTTTGTGTCAGCACAGTAACCTAGGCGATCCCGGGGGAAGAATTTGTATGAGTCGCCAAAATATGTTGGCTCCTTCAAAATTCTTGTTTCCGTTCCTATGTAGTGTCCATGGTCACCCAGCTGGTTGAGCATATGTAGGATAGCTACACCTTCTGTTTTGCTAGCATCATGCTGTTTATTGATGTAGGGGTCAAATGTGTTCCGATACGAGATCCAATACCTTTTGTAAACACATTGAATGAGAAGCTCCACCCTTGTGCAGTAAACTCTCCACCACTCCAGTGTCCACTGGTTGGTTTTGTTTGTTGTTTTGTAAACTCGGCAAGAGTGAACTCGTGGCAAGAACACCCATTTAGCAATAACAAATCATTCTGTATCTTCACTGTGTTGGCTTCCATCGTGGTCTTTACGTCACTGACCTTTGTGTCAAGTATTGCAACTTGTTGCTTAGCCTGCACATCAAGATCTTGGACTATAGTTTGTAAATCATGGAACTTGGTATCAGTTTTTTTGTCTTGTTGTTGGAATTTGGTATCAACTTTTGCGTCTAATTGTTGAATTTTGGTATGGATGTTATCGCCTTGTTCCTTCACTTGTTTCTGCAAGTTGACTATTTGCTGGTCTTTCTCCTCCATTTTCTGGTGTAGCTCTCTCGTTAGTTGTAGGTTGAGGAGGGTGGCTGTCAGGAGGTGGTGTTGAACACTCTCTGTCATGTGACCCACCAGATCTCTTCGAGGAACCTTCACGTCACATCCATTACCAGCAAACTCACACTCCACAAGTTGTAGGGGGCACTCCAGCAGGTGGCTATCAACTTGGCAGCGAGGGACGGTACCAATCTCACATTGGTTGGGACAAGGCAGGGGGTAGTTGTCACAGCAAGGGGTGTGGTCATTTGTTCCGATATCGTGGGTGGACTCAAAGTCACAATATTGGCACTTCCAGGGACGTTTTGGACAGGAGGTGGTGTGGTGGTTCAGGTCCCCCAGTTCCCCCGTCCACTCACACCCACTCTTCTTGTGGGGACAGCGAACATTCAACTGGCGAACTTTTCTCCTCAAGTACTTGTCTTCTTGAGTAGCCATGTTGTCTTGCTTGCACATAGGGCATGGTTTTAGTTCTTTGGTGAGTCTGTTGGCAGCTTGCTGGGAGATGTGGTGGCCGCAGCATGTTGTTTGGAGTGGCTCAACAAGTAGCTCTAAGCTCACAGGACAGAAGTAGTCTTGGTCAGGTTGTTCAACAAGGTCATAGTCAGGTTCAGCTGGCTGGGTGATTTGTTCTGGGGGGTGAGTAGCAGCTGGTTCTTGGTTCACAGAGTTAGAACAGTCACTGTTACTGGTAGCCATATTTAGGCTGGGTTAGTGTTAGCAGGAAGCCACTCTTCAGTAGTTATCTGTGGTGTGTGTGGTAAAAACAATCATTGCTCTGTGTAACAATATACATTGTCTTTGTGTGAGAAAGATCTGTACCCAATCGCCCTAAATGGCAACAATTTAATGGTATATTCATTCATTAGCACTATAAACCATGCTAATTACTATTCAATCTTTCCCCTAATAGACGTCGGAACTGTCGTCAGGGTCAAATGATGACAAAGGTTGCCTGCACAGTGCTGCCAAGAAGAGGAACTATATAGTAAGTGAATTAGTGATACTGTAGTAAATAATTCAGTTAGTCTCGAGGCTGGGCACGCTCTGCCCAATTTGTCTTGCTAAGAGGCTGGAATTCGAGACTACATTTCAGTGTGCATGCAGTAATACGCTTAGTTTCCACTTTTTTCACCAAATACGTATTATCCCAACAAATTTATCCCTCTCTGTTCTAAATGCCTCCATGCAGGACTACTACAGTGGTGTTCAACCTGTGTGTGAGGTTACCTGGGGAGAGGGGATATGGACCACACACTGAGGTAGTGGTGGCTCTGTAGTAGTAATATTTAAAATTGGTGCCATAACTTACACAGAAACGATGTATAATACTGTTCTCAACCTTTTGATTAGACCTACTATTTACGTATGATTGTGCAAAATATGTACCCACTATATACATTGTATTCCGATCCCATACCCGTAACCATGCACTATTTCCATTCCATTTTCACATACAATCCAGTGGTTGAAATCCAGACCCATCCGTGGATGAAGATGCCTACTCTCTCACCGACATCAAGAGACGGGAGACAAGCAAGGCTACCACTAAAGACAAGCAAGGAGCAAAATACACAGGAGCTAAGCAAGGAGTGTCTGGCCACAAAGAAACTACAAAAGCAAATGTGGATCAGATCATCTACCATACTGCCACGCTGCAGCAAGCCCAGCCCCTCCCCTGCTCCCAAGGCAGCTCCAGTCCCTCCCCACAAGGCCCACCACCACCACTATCACTCAAGGTTGCTACTGCCCTTCTCAATCTGGATCTACAGCCGTCTGAAGGATCTCTACTCTATATAAGAACAGATTTTATGAGACTCTAGTCAAGGAACAATTTGTACGAACAGTTGTATAGTTTAGCAGGCTAGCAGGTAGAGTCAGCAATCGATGTTCAATTTTAGTTGAAAAGACTTGAAGTTTCAAGTATCTAGCAACATTTCTACCTTTGTACGTGGGTGTAATGGCTTGTTGTCATAGTTACTTATCTGAGATGAGGGGGTGACTGACTATAAACAGTAGCCACAAAGATGAATTTCGTTAACCTCTGCACCATTATTTAATATGCTAAATTAGCTAGCTAGCTATAGCCGGCCGGCCATGCTGCCGTAAACGTGTGCTGACCAGCTATTCATTGGCTCCAGCTATATTAAAGAAACTATAAAGACATAAGACAAGTATAATATATAAGCAGAGGGCAGCTCAGTAAGTCTGATGTGGATCATTGATCTACTATTGTACAATTCCTACAGGGTTGTGTCCATTGCCGACCGATAGTCGACTACCCACCTGATCTCACTACACACACACACAATGCTTGAGGGTCTGTTTGACGAGGAGACTGTCGAGTACGGTGCAAAGTCTGCAGGGGGTAACGAGAGCTCACGAGTGCCCCGCCCACCCACCCCCCGGAACAACACGAGGCTGTGTGGTCTCAGTAACCTTGGTGCCACCTGCTACCTCAATTCACTGTTACAGACTCTGCATTTTACTCCAGAGTTGAGAGGTAGGCAAATTTGTATCCTGTTCATAAAAGTTGAGTTTTATAAGTACTGAAGCGATGGGAATTAGCTACATAGGTGACTCGTGTACATGACTCTATTGGATGGTAGTATCCATGCAGTTTACCGTTGAGCATATCTTAGTGAATGAACATGACTGAATGCAAGTTTCTTTCGGGACAGGGGTGCTAGATCTACATCTGGGACAGTCTCGGCTAATTCGGGACAGTTGGCAGAGACTGGTATATGCACAGCTTGCTTGTAGATAGATCTAATACTTTTTTTAAAATTGTGATCATTTTCCTGTTCACAAAATTGATATGCTGAATTTTTTGTCCGTAAATGATCCAGCAAATGTGGCAAGTGGGCAGATTTCAGTGTTATTAGTTCTCACCTCATGTGTCAGTATCTGTTAGCTCAACAAGTAATGTGCTCTCAATGAACACCACCATTAATGAATCTACCCACTGTACTGCAGAGGAACTATTCAAACTGACTGAGACAGAGTTGGGCATCTTCTCCACTCAGGAGGGAGCAGACAACTCCATGGTAACCAGGAGCACTATAATTATTAACTATTTGCAGTTGTCTAGGAAAAATTAACGCTCTATATAGTGGAACACACTTTATACAGTGTTTTACAGATGTGGCCTTTGTTGAGAAGTTCTACAAACTATTCATTTGGGACCTGTAGGCTTTTGTTCAGAGGGTGGTTGGTTCCATTGTAGTTTGATTGTTGTCATGGCTGCCCTCTGGCTGTTTAGCACATCTATATAATCTCTGTCTGTCTGTGCTCAGGTGCGAGTGATTCCTGTCCAGCTGCAGAAGTTGTTTGCTAATCTCCTGCTGCTCAACCAGCAGAGTTGCAGTGTGGACGCTCTCACAAACAGCTTTGGTTGGAGCAACAGTGAGGTATGTGGTTAATGCAGTAACAGCATGAATATTGAATATAAAGTAGGGAGCATTGTTTGTAGAGCAGTACTGATCCACTGTACAACTGTACGTCACCGAGGGTTACAAGTGGTACAGCCTTATAACACTCCAAATCTTGCTTTCACAATAATATTATTAGTGCATTAGAATTATTAGTTGTTAACGTACGTATTATAAACAGAAGGTGTATGCCCTAGCTAGCTTTGTTGTAATGTATAGCAATTTCTCCCACTCTCAATCGAGCCACTCACCACTCGCTTCTCCACTATCTCTCCCTCCATTCTCAGGAGTTCCAGCAGCACGATGTACAGGAGTTGAATCGGATACTGTTCAGTGCCATCGAGTCCTCTTTACTGGGCACCTCAGGAGAGCAGCTCATCTCTAAGCTCTATCATGGCGTCTTTGTGCAACAGGTAAGTAAGTGAGTGTTATAGATATTGCAATTAGAACTGGCCAACAGAATCTACTTTCCCTTCTTCCCCAATAATCCCCCACTCCCAAAATCCATCTTCCTAACTTCAATTCCCCCTCCCTCTCCGTCAGATAATCTGTCAGGTGTGTGGTCGTGTGAGTGAAAGGGAACAAGAATACCTAGATCTGGCCATGGCCCTCTCCACTAGCCCCACTTTGGAGGGGGTGCTCCAGGAGTCGTACATCGAACAAGAGTTGCTGGAGGGAGCCAACCAATATCGTTGTGAGAAGTGTGGCAAGCTTGTCGACGCTAAGAGGGTGAGAGTTGCATTCTTAAAATAATGACAGACTACTCGTTTACTGTTGCCATAGTGATGTGCATTTTCGAAGTGGTGGCCACTACATTTTTTGCCTAACCTGTGGTAAACTACTATAGGCCTAGAAGGTGGTTAGTACCAACCACCACCGACCAGTGTGGGCACATCCCTGTAGTCTGAAAGACTTATAGAAGGCACTACAGTTTTGAAGAAATTGCCATACAACTAAAAGCCTGTACAGCTTAATGAAAGTGATAATTATTATGTTACACAACAATGCTACACATTGCACCATTGCTTTACATGCACTCCTCAGGGCTGCAAGATTCGGCAGCTGCCACAGATCCTCACGATAGCCCTCCTAAGGTTTCTCTATGACTACGAGAAGGGTGAGAGATATAAGGTAAGAAACTGGTAGTAGTACAATGTTTGAGCTATTTACTTAAGACCACAAATTGCATAATCGCTATGTATGAGAAAAAAAACGTTTTACGTGTGCTTATAACTTGGCTGACCGTACAATAGACACATTTCAAGTATTCCAAACTATAACCTCCAGGACACTAGCAAATTCAAGTTCCCACTTGAGTTGGACATGGCCCCCTACTGTGAGGATGGCTCTGTGGGGGGTAGCAGTGTGTACGAGCTGTTCTCGGTGGTCATTCACAGTGGCAGCACTCACTCCGGACACTACACTGCCTACATTCGGGACATTGATGGACTTGGAACTTGGGCTTCCCCCGTGAGTCAACCTTATCTCTGTAGACTGTCCATACATGTACTTTATTATATTTTGCCTTTAATACTTCTACATTCTCATTAGGTGGTTTCATATTCTTGACAATGTTAGGGAGTACAGTAGAACCTTATCCGGCCCTCGATTATCCGGCTTGGCAGTTTTCTTGTTATCAGATCAGAAAATGGGCGTGTCCCTCAAATGCGCATGCGCGTTGCAGCTGTTACCATGGAGACATGCCTGCTTATCTTTTGCGCATGCGCAGACACAATGTGGCACTGCTGTTTATCAATAAAGTGGGTGGATCAAGGTGTGGTTTATCTATTCGATTATCCGGCATATTCACTTATCCGGCCTGCTTCTGGAACCAAGGTGTCCGGATAATCGAGGTTCTACTGTACCTGTTGGTACAGTAAGAGTATAATTGTACAGGGAATGCCTATATAAAGGGGCACAACGTTTTGGCCATTATTATACAGAGTTGAAGAGTTGTTTTGTACCTGCTCATTTGAGACCTGGATGCCTGGCTTTTATATCACAGTTGACCCTCTTCAGTGGTGGAAGAGTTCCATTAATTGTAGCTACACATACTACTCCACCCCTCCCCTCCCAGGACGAGGAAGTGGTCCAGTTGCCACGGGACCCGGCCTCTGGTAGTGTGGACCTCATTGACTTTGATAATCCTGCCGACCTCATGCTGGAGCTACTCAAACAATGTGGAGGGTCTGCCACCATCTCCAAGCTCACTAAGGTGTGTGGGGGGTAGGGTTAATTTACTGAACAATCGTAGTGTGTTAATTATGTTGGTGTATGTTAGGATATAAATTAGGATATAATATTATTATGAATTCTGTTAGCAGTTTTATAGCACATGCATTGTTTGCTTTGATGGAAATTATCTGCATGCAGGCTCTACAGGACAAGACTGGAGTGACGTGGAACAAGAGGTTCAAGAAGCAGTTTGGGCCCATTACAAAGGTGTGGTCACTTCTCCAGGGTAGCTACAGTATGACTGTAAACTTAACTTACTTCGATCCATTATTGTGCATTTACTTGCCAAATATGTGTGATTTTCAATTATTATAAATGTGATATCAAAGTTGCCATTTTATGATATAATTATTAATTACTCCCCCACACACACAGTTCCTGGGTAGCTGTCCCGACTTGTTCTCAGTCAACGAATCTAACCTAGTGTCACTGGGTGGAGCCAACAAGACAGACACACAACAAGGTGTGGTGTGGGGTATGAATCAAGTGATTGGTAAAGATCATTAATGCAACAAAATAACATTGACTTTTACCATGACTGTGTTTCATTAGGGGGGATTTATGGATGGATGGCTTAACGAATCTTTTCCTTAACCATATCTCTTGAACACAGCTTCCTCTGGTGATAAGTCAGGGGGCAGTCCCCTTATTGTGAGGGTCAATGTAGAGCAGGCCGTCAATGCTGAGGGTGGAGAGGAGGCGGAGTCACAAGGTACAGGTACAGCAGGTGACTATCATGCATCAGTCTCAACTTTCCCTTCCCGTACATTTATAATATCGTATGGTGAGAGACTTTCAACTACATCCCACTCTCCATCAATCGTTTGAGACCACACGTTTTATAGGCTTAGCATTTGTTGTAAAAACTTGACACTATCTGAAATGTATAGTGTCCATTTCTTCACTCCTCACAGTTTCAACTGAAGGTGATAGCGTCGATGCAGTGAGGGGTGGAGCTAGCGAGGGTGGCCAAGACAAGAAGAATGGTGGGGAAGGGAAGAAAAAACCTGTGAAGAAAGAGTAAGTTAGGAAGAAGTACATGTAAAGGGTATTAATTTAGTATTCTGTTCTATGTCTGTGTGTCAAACCTTTAATACCAGATATCGGCCCGCCCCCTCCCCCTCACAGGTCCCCTCCAGCCCAAGGGCAGTGCTGGTTTGAGTTCAACGACACCCACGTATCTCCCATCAGGGCCAAACAGATGGAGAAGATGTACCAGGGCAAGCAGAGCGCTTACATGCTCTTCTACAGGAAGAAGGACATGCAGAGACCACCTCAAGGTGGGGACTGCTGTGGTTTGCATATCGTTATATTCCTTTCACACTTCACAGCGTTAGGCAACAAATTATTTGGTGTTCCTGAGAGATTTCAAGTGGAGGTGGCCCGGGCTAACACAATACTGGACCAGGAGAGGTGAGGGCAGTGAGGGTGTGACCAACCACACCTCTTCACGAGTTGGCTCAATGGATATACACTGTGCCTTTAGGAGTGTCACGTAATATACATGTGTAATGGAATAGCCGTTCTGCAGTTTTTATGAGGGAAATCTCTTGCTGTTACTGTTTGGGTTGTAAAGTAGAGAGAGAGACAATTAGTGGTTGCAGTTGTATGTGTATCCGACTAGAAAAACATTTGCAATGTGAAAAATTGCTAGGATTGGCCAGGGGAACCACAAAAAAGCGTGGGAACAAGAAATCAGACGAGAGCATAACTCCAATCCGTTACAACGTCAATCACATGTATACTGGTAGTTTTCCCATGTTTTCCCAGCCAATATGCCACGCAATTTTTACTGGTGGAGTGATGACCAATCCCTATATATATTTATTATACATTAGAATGTGGGGCACATAATCATGATGATTTGTGATGAATTGATGTTCCTAATACATGTAGTGTAGAGCAAAGGTACACACAGTCCATCCATGCGTAGTAACATGCACGGACCGTACTGGTGACTGCATGGAATGATGTGGTGGATGGAAGCTGATAGGTGGATCTGGAACACAGTCTATTATTTAATATACTATGTATTGTACACGTTCATGACGTTGTAACGGATTGGAGTTATGCTCTCGTCTGATTTCTTGTTCCCACGCTTTTTTGTGGTTCCCCTGGCCAATCCTAGCAATTTTTCACATTGCAAATGTTTTTCTAGTCGGATTCCCTTTCTTTTTCAGTACAGTTTACGTATCATGACATACATAAGTGGAACGTCAAGAGGCAGTACAAGAAGAGAAGACAGGACTAATCAGATATCTTCTCGAATATCTCTGGACTAATAATTATAGTATAATGAGTAATAATTTATTGCTTGATAATTATTTTAAATTTGCGAATCAGTATTAAATGACAGCCATTTTAAGAGCATGATATCTAGCCAGTGCATATAGCATGCCTGTCAGAGAAAGGGAGCTAGAGCTGAACAGTGTGAAGAAAAGGAACACCTCAGGCTCTGGAAAAGCACTGCTGCACTGATTTTAGGCGCACGGTTTATTAGCCACGCCTATCTATTATTATTGGCCACAACACAATTGCTGAGTCATTAAAGATGGCGGAATTGTCTAGGTAAGAGAAATAGAGACTGAGAGGTCTTCTGCCTCGTGGAAGCAATCGCAAATCTGAAGAAGCGCTTTGTAATCCAGGTTGTAGTCGTTTGGAAACCCTGTGCAGAATGTCCTGGAGATGGCTGTACTTGGAGTAAATGCTGGGCAAGAAACTTACTTACTCACTTACTTACTTACTTACTTAGTCAGTCAGACAAAGAGCGGTGAAACGTCGAAATAGTGCAATTTTTAAAATGAAAATATTCATTCATTAAAATGTTTATGGATTATGAAATGAGAGATACAAAGAGAGAAAAGGCTAAATAAACTATCTGTTCAGCCAGTTTCTTGATGTGGCCTTTCCCTGCAGAGATAGAACAGTTTGAACATGAGTCAAAATAATTGAAATATTGCTAAACACGGGCAAACCCACTGCCAATCCTATGTAAAACCTACTGGTTTTACTAATAACTGGGTCATAAAGGCACAGGATTGTATGGTGCTCTTTGGATTCGTGCATGGTTAGCAGGTTCTTGTTCTTGTGCTTCCACGTATGTATGGTCTCTATCTTATAGAATAAAATATTTATATTCGGTGATTAGTCTAAGAGATTTACTTGTGGCCATAGTAAATATGTATTAAACTGCACAGATATGAGTATGACATCGCCATCAACACACTTCAACTTATCATTTATTTCTCACTGGAGTTTGTGCTGGCCAACGGAGCACTGCAGAGAATTGACGAGGTGGGTGTGGTTTATTATGTTACGGAAATAATTATATAATTATTTAGTTGTACGAATGTGGTATATAGAGGTGTTTGTTTTTACAAGGAGAGCTTTTTATTATGAGTACAGTAGAACCTCGCTAATCTGAATAGAACCGGACCAGACCCCATCCGAATACATGACATTTCTGGATTAACAATTGATTAATGAATAATTATTATTAACGAAGACACTTTTGTACATGTATTATGATAATTATTACTGTGGCCAGAAGGGAAGCTGCTAGCTGGAATAGTATTTTATCTCTCCAATACAGTGAGTCTTGTGAGCTCTCTTCGTTTTCTTTGCAGGGGCCATTATATTTGAGCAGTTTATTATCGCTGATTCAGCAAAGAAAGTTAGATTGCGCATGCGCAATAGTTTATTCTATTGACAGCCCCTCCTCTTTTTCAGTTTGCCGTTTTATCTGGATTTCGGAGTAAAGAGGTCCAGATTAGCGAGGTTCTACTGTAGTGAATAAGTTTTACCCACAACAAATGTTATTATGCCTCGGTGCGCATGCGCAAGCGAGGTATACGGTAGTGTGTTTGTGTGTCTGTGTGTGTAGACTATTTCAGCTGCTCAAGGATCAATGAAGTGCAAGTAAGAGTTTCTATAGGCTTCTAGTCATGTTTTCTTGGCTTGCAATGGTTGGATTTGCAAAATAAAGCTTCGTTCTCGAGTTATGCCTAGTTTTGCTTACTTGGAATGCCATTGCAGTCTTTTCAGAAGAGTCCGTAGCAAAATTTGTTCATCGAGTGTTGCTACTCTACTTAGTAGTTAGCTCTGCACTAGAACGCTAGCTATTGGTAGCTGCAGAGTGCTGAGTGAGAAGAGAGCTGCAAGGCTCTGCTGACCTGCTGACTTGCCATAATTTTAGACTTGAACTTTTGGCATCGATCGTTTTTAACAACAATCATGGTCGATCATTACCCACTATTTGAGTTTCCCGCATGCAGCAAAATTATTCGTCATGATAATTATAAATCAATCAATGTGTGTATAAAAGCTAGCTATAATATTATGTTATGTAGCTTTGGCACCTCCACCGAGGCATCAGCACCTGCGGTGCTTTCATTTATTTTTAGTAGTGTTATAGATGATACGACTTGTGTATAATTGTAATCACAAACGTGGGATATTTTATACAAGTTGTACATGCATGTACTGCTAACGTTTGTTTTCGTTATTTGCATCTACATGTATGTAAACAGTTTCTCAATGGACACTCATTGTTTGATGAGTTTTGAGGTTATATTAACAATAGATGGAATGTATGAATATTGTACGGTGGCCCTGAGCGCTACTCTAGTTGGTAGTTCATACTTGATAGTTCAAACGCGTAGTTGGTAGTTCGCAGTTGCTACTTGATAGTTCAAATGCGTAGTTGGTATAGTTCGCAGTTGCTACTTGATAGTTCAAACACGTAGTTGGCAGTTGGCAGTTGGTAGTTAGGAGTTGGTAGTTGGCAGTTGGCAGTTGGTAGTTGGGAGTTGGTAGTTGGCAGTTGGCAGTTGGCAGTTGGTAGTTGGCAGTTGGCAGTTGGCAGTTGGCAGTTGGTAGTTGGGAGTTGGGAGTTGGGAGTTGGCAGTTCGTAACCTAAACTTTGCAACAATAATTAGCTTGCTTTTAAATTATGATACTGGCACCGATATCTAGCTGGCCTAAGACGGCAATATTAATCTTATATGTACACATCTAGGTAGGGAGATCATTTCAAGTCTAATCCTCATGTACCTATATTTCCAGATCCCAGCAGGGAGGGGGGAATTATAGAAACAGGTTTTGCATGGCACTTTTAGAGGCTATTGAGGTTATTTAAAGTTATGGTTAAAAGATTAGAGGCAGTGCAAAGATCTATATACAACATTTGCTAACTGCAAAGTTTAAAGGTCACGAACTACCAACTGCTAACTCCCAACTGCCAACTGCCAACTGCCAACTACCAACTGCTAACTGCCAACTGCCAACTGCCAACTCCCAACTCCCAACTGCCAACTCCCAACTGCCAACTGCCAACTGCCAACTGCCAACTCCCAACTGCCAACTCCCAACTGCCAACTGCCAACTGCCAACTGCCAACTACCAACTACCAACTGGAGTAGCACTCAGGGCCACCGTAATATTGAAACCCACCCACTCTTAATAATTATATAGCAATGTGATTCATGACCGTTTAGGGAAAGTAGTATGTTTGAACCAGCATTTTAGACAATTTGCACAAGTGTGTGTCCGTGCAAGAAAATAGGGCAATAGATTGTTCTCCTATAGCTATATTTATAGTACCTAGTTACAGTATAGTGTGTATAGCAACCATTTCTATATACATGCATGTGTGTATATATATATGTGCGTGCATGCGTTTGAATGAGACAAACTAACTCTACGAACGGAGGGAGCCCTCTGGTGTCAAGGAATGGCTGCAAGTGCAAGTACAGAGTGAGGTGGTTCTATTCCAAGGGAGCCTTTCTCGTTCTGGTCTGGATTATGCTGTTGACTATAGCCTGTGTATCAGTCTCCCATGTATTTCATGTGTTTCGTCAACGACTTGATGTCAATTTTGTAATTCCGAAATGGCTCTATACTATCCCAGTTGTGTTTGGTTTGTTTGGAGCTGTTTTCTCAGGATGGCTAGCCGACGCTAAGCTGGGGAACTACAGAGTGATGAAATACAGTTTTGTACTGTTGTTCCTCATAAGTTTGCTTTCTAGTGCCGTCACCCTAGTTCCTGACATTACACATTACGTGTATGTTGTGAGTGTCTTTTATTGCATAGGTTGGAATCTCTTTGTAGTAGCTGTGGTAGCATGCTTTGTTACCTCACTACAACTAGGCCTGGATCAGATGCCTGATGCTTCATCTTCCAATATCACTAGTTTTATTGCCTGGTTTGCATTCAGTATGTATGCTGGTATTTGGATCCCTACTGTTTCTGATATGCCCATTAATTCCGGTGTTTCGTGTAACAGTCAATTATCACACTGGGTTGTCCAACTTTACAGTTTGCTGCCACCTTTGTGTATGAGTGTTGTTCTTATTCTTGACTTCCTCCTAGCTAAAAATGGCTGATAATTGAACCAAAGTCACCTCAGTCCCTCAAAACCATCTACCTTGTTCTTAAGTTTACTGCTAAGCACAAAGCTCCCCTCAATCGCAGTGCTCTCACATACTGGGAGGAAGACGTACCTTCAAGAATGGACCTGGGAAAGTCGAGATACGGTGGACCATTCACTACAGAGCAAGTTGAAAATGTAAAGACCATCCTACGTTTGTTGCCCCTCTGCTTAACGCTATGGCTTCTTGGGTGCTCACTTGCACTCTTCCATCCACTAAATAATGCTAGTGTTTATCCTCCTGATTGGAATTGTTATGTTTCAAAGCTTCTGCCCTTGTTCACATATCACTATTACTGGTGTGGAATGGTTTGGACTGTCTTTTATGAGTTCGTGCTATACCCAGTGATATGTAACAAACTTCCCAGCATCCTTAGAAGAATTGGAATAATTTCTCTCCTTATCACGGTTGTTAGTATTGTGTTTCTAATTATGGAACTACTAAAAAGCAAATACGGTGATTTAGATGAAATCCATTATGTTACAATCGTCTTTATTTCAATTTCTAGAGGATTGCTCACAATCTTCCTTTTTAGTGCCATGATGGAATTAGTTTGTGCTCAAGCTCCATACAACATGAGAGGATTGTTTGGTGGATGTATGGTTTTGGTGTTGTTATCATCTCTTAGTATTGCTGAGATTTCTCCATCCCTGCGGCAAAGTCACATTAACAATGTGTGGGGTTGGAGTAGGCATCAGTCTTCTTGGATTCATCCTGTACTCCCTCCTGGCTCGATGGTACAAGAGGAGAGTTAGAGACGAGGACTACAATGCACACAGAGTGGTGGAGGAGGTCTATGATCGATACTTGTCAGCTCAGCATTGACTATAGTTTCAGTTTTTAATTACATATACTACCAATGTACAATATGTGCATGTAGTGCGCTTTAGTGTATCGTTTTTGTGACATTTATATATACGTATCGATATATCTATTAGTAGACCTGTTTATATTGAATGAACTGTATGTGATTAATTGGTGTTTTGGTAGTGTGCCAAGCTCAATGCAGAACTGCATGCAAGCTACATAGTATAGTTTGTGTCAGTCTATATTTACCGTATGCACCCTATAAAACTCAGTTTCTGAGGGCTCATGCAGATCCTTGCTTTTACATGTTATAATTATTTATGCATGTGCCACTAGCTGTGTCTATAGAGTACTTCTTGTATACTGCACCTTGCTTATACTATACTTATGAAGCTAATGTATATATACCACCTCTATACTGCAGGGCTCTGATCCTTGTGTGCTGAGTGTAGACCGAAGGAAGAGCATTGGTGAGCTCAAGGAAGCCATTGCTGAGGTAAGTATATACCAGAGCTATAATTATACTGTGTGTTCTTTGTATGGCTACATGATATAGAACTTACTAGATTTATTATGGGAAGCCTTGTAGTCACAGAAGAGCCGAGTTATTGTAGGGAACTCACTACATTGAAAACCAATGTCAAACAAGTTCGTGATCGGTACCCACTGAAATAAATGAAGACATGCACTTAACAGTTTGCTAGTGAAAATATCAAATGTTTTTCTCCCTCTTAGACGTACTCTAGTCTCTACGATGCTGACCATGTAGTAATACACACAGCCAAGACCCTCCCAGCTGGCACACACCTCTACGACCTGGTCTCAGGTATATGTAAAATCCTATCTCTCTCAAAAATGTGTAGTGTGCTCGATCCATACAATAATAGTCCATTACAACTCGTATTATGTAATTCATTCTTTATTCAGGCAATGATCAGACGAGTGTGGCTGATGCTGGTATCACCAACAACTCTCAGCTGTTTGTGTGGGACGGTCAGACTGTGGGAGGTGAAGCCATAGCGGTGGGATGGTCATGTGATCCGATCCTGCTGCATGTGACGTACCCATCGGAGGAGGGAGAGTGTGAACTGAGCAGTGGTTTCCCCAAGAACTCAACTATTAGTCAATTGAGGGTGAGATAATTGTGTTGATGTTCATTGAGTGAGTGTCGATCGAAGAAAGCCTTCATTTTTGTATTTACATGAATTGTACTATTGTGTGAGATATCCTTAATAGCTTGGTACATTGATTAGTGAAACACAGTATCGTATGCACATACGTACGTATAGCTATATTGCTTCATCCCAAATGGGCAACTGTTAAAAATCTTTGTCTCCAAATTATAACGTATATTAATGTGTCTCCATGTGTGATAGGTGTCCCTGTCGGAGCTACTAGAGATCCCTCCCAGTCATGTGACCATCAGCCATGTTAAGCTCTCTGAGATACAGGACACACAGACACCCATCATTGTCCTATCACCTAGCAAGGTGAGGGAAGGTGTAGTCTATAATCATTAGGTTCCCCCACCACCCTCGTGTTGTGTGCAGATCGGTAATAGTTTGCGTTGATTAATCATTACTTGCATGTCTATCTACACTAACTGTCAGCAAGATTCCTCCCTTTTATAGGATGGCAGCACTCTAGAGGAGCTGAAGCTACAGGACGGAGACAGGCTCACAGTGGAGAGGAGTATCAAGAAAGGGTGAGGTTCTTGCTAGAGAAAGCATAATTGAAGTTTATAGTCTCATATTAATTTTTGTCGTATTCTTTTGAGGTTCATAATTGAATTCTAGTGGTCCAATTTTATTGATATTTGTAATTTTCTGATAATGAGTTCGTCCAGATGATGATCGTTTTTTAGTTCATAAAATGTTGTCAGACCTAATTTTGGCACCAAAATTGGCCTTGAAAATGACTTAGTTGAGCATTCATAAAAATTAATCGTGAAATCTTGTAATTAGAACATTAAGTTACGGTGGTTTAAAGATACCGTACATGCATATAATAATAACTAGATAACATCATGTATTGTCATGGTTGCAGTGTGAAGTCACTAGCTCACTCTGTAGCAGACAAACACAGCAAGATGCTGTCAGTCATCATTGAGAGCAGGCTACTGGTGAGAACCACACACACACACACACACACACACACACACACACACACACACACACACACACACACACACACACACACCCTTCAATAATGGTTACAGCTCTACAGTTTAATTTTTTTAACTACACACACACACACACACACACACACACACACACACATGCACCCTTCAATAATGGTTACAGCTCTACAGTTTAATTTTTTTAACTATAGTGTACGTATAATCCTATAATATAGACCACCCTCACCCTTCCCCTGTATCCCCAGCCTCTCACTGATGCTACTGGCTTGTATCCTGTGTTTCCAGTGGAGGTAGGAAAAGACGAATGCGTCGCCACACTCAAAACAATGGCCTTGACAACAGCTAGCAACCAGCAATTTATTGGTGAGCATAAATAAATCTGCTATAAGAAAGTGTTGATTAGAATTTTAAATTGCAGGTGAATGTCGTCTCCGTGGTGATGATGATGTCACTGGAATAGGGCCTCCGCTGTATGAGTCTCAGACACTGACTGACGCTGGAATCAGTCCTGGACAGAGGATCATTCTGGAATCAGGCCAAGCACCAACCAGTAATCAGGTGCAACCATATATAATTACATAATTATGGTGCCGCTTTTATAATTACATTACATGTATAGCGAGACTATAGTATATAATTAATAATTAATAATTATTATACAAAACAAATGTTATAAGTATGGTGCTATATTTATATTTTTATATTTATGGGGGGAATGTCCAGGGGCGCTTAAGTACATGTAAAAGCGGCCCTGTATTTCATTGGACAGCTAAATTTAATATTTCCGTCCTGGCTGCGGGATCTCTGCAGGTTGCTCTCAATTGTCAGCTGTTGAGCTCTGGTGTGTCGAGTGTGGGTGTGTGTGAGGTGATCCTGGGGAGGGATGTGACTGTAAGGGAGTGTATGTGTGTCATGGTGACAGCCCTCGGACTGACGGGTGAGCTGGAGCTAGGGGAATACCCTAAACTACACCTCCAGCATTTCCATTAGTATATCTGATCACATTTGACTATAATAATTATTATATATATACATTAATAATGTTGTCTTAATTCTCGGCTAATGTGTGTGCTTCTTTAGAGGTCCATTTTACGTATCTATCTAATATTAGAAGTACTCAATGCATATAATTATACCACTGTATATGTAGGCGGAGACTGGCACCTGCAAAGGACCAACTGGTGCGGAGAAGCAGCTGACGTGTTGGAAGATGAGGTGTGTGCATGGAGGCAGCACCTGCATGACTGTAGTACATGCAGTACAGTGCAGTAACTGTATAGTACTGGCCGGGTTAGGGTTAGGGTTATCTTCTCTATACATGCAGTGATGTGTTAATAGTTTGCCAACTGGTGGTATAATTTTACTAGGATGCCAGTCTGGAACAGGAGAGACTGAAGTCTGGTGACGTACTGCTCCTTGCAGAAGGAAGACTACCTCCCAAAGTGAGTGCACTGTTGTTCAGTAATGCATGTATTGTAAATGGAATTCACACGTGTACATGCTTGTACATGTATGTACGCAAAATGACAGATTAGTATTGTTTTTACCGGCCCACCCCCTCGTACATATGCAGGGTTTTATTCGTCTCCAAGTGTACCTCTACTCCCCCGAGTCCAGCCCCTCCCCCCATCCACCAGCTGACCTCTCTCAGGACGTACGTTCCCTAGCTGGGGTTCAAGGCACATGTACAGGGCATGCTCTGGCAGTATAATATATAGTATGCACAAGCTACATACATGTACATGATTATTTTAGTAGCCCCACCAGATGCTTTCTCATCTTGCACAGAATTCTGTACACAATACACACACACCTCACTTTTTACACCCCTCCACCACACGCCCCCACAGGTCCCCCTCCACCTGGTCCCCCCGTCCCTCTGCCACCCCCCTGTTCCCGGACAGCTGGACGAGGTCGGTGTATTAGAGATCAGTAAAGAGGCCACTGTCGAGGAACTCAAGATCACCATCCTTACATTACCCGCCGTAAGTCATTTGACAGTCATGTGATAAAAAATGTTATATCAGCTCCTAGATTCAAGTATAGTAAACCATTAAAGCTCCCTGTATTATAGTGGCCATCTTGACAGGCAAGAAAATCTCTAGCCTTTCAATTGTGCGGCATTGAACTATTACAGTTCTTTTAGAATGGTTTATAGACTCAGGTGTTTGCATGGTCCTAAGTTACCCCCCCCCCCCCCCTCCACAGATGGAGAATATGACGGTACCGTTGCTAGAGTTACTGAGAGTGAGGGAAGTGGTGAATGGCAGACCAGCCAAGATATTCAAACTACACAACCACACTTTGAGGTACAGTACGAGGGCGTACCGTGTTTATTGATGTCAGTAATACGTAGTTACTACAATGTAACTATTACTTTGTACGTGCAGGTATAGTGTTTGGAATCATTAAGGGCATTCCGTGTTTATTAGTGTGTATACATATAAAATTAATATCGCTGGATAGTGTTTGGAATCTACATATTATTATTATGTGTGAGATTGGCAGAGCGTTTGCACGTAGCCTTTATATAGGGTTATACGTGTGTACAACGATGTCAAATTTTAAATATATATTTTGTACATATATTTTGTGTACTGTTATAATTCAGGTTTTCCATTTACTGTGTAGTTGTAAATTAATGTGGTGGTATAATGTATTTGGCAAATGAGACAAGTGACGGGTGCCAGAATTGTCATAGAGAGCACAAAGTTGCTAAAATCTCTACCAAATTTCCCGCTTTAGAGTAACAGCACGCTTTTAATCGAGACCATGCAGTAATGGGCCTCTAGCCTCTATTTACTAACCAGGCCTCTATTCGAGACCAGATGTTAATTACACTCGCAGTCAAAATTAAATAGTCAAACTTTACACTAATTATTAAGATACAGTCACGGTATAGTAACCAACATTGTGTACTATTTAGAGAGCCTTCACTTTCATAAACAGTCTGAACTTGAGACAGTCGTCTTTGAGGTACTGAGTGTTTGTGTCAGCACAGTAACCTAGGCGATCAAAGGGGAAGAATTTCTTTGAGTCGCCAAAAAATGTTGTTTTCTCTTTCAAAATGTTTATTTCCCTTCCTATGTAGTGTCCATGGTCACCCAGATGGTTGAGCATCTGTAGGATAGCTACACCTTCTGTTTTGGCAGCATCATCGATTTTATTGATGTAGGGTGACAAACTACCAGATCCAATACCTTTTGTAAACACATTGAATGAGAAGCTCCACCCTTGTGCAGTAAACTCTCCACCATTCCAGTATCCATAGCTGCCTTTTTGCTTGTTGTTTCGTAAACTCAGTGAGAGTGAACTCGTGGCAAGAAAACCTATTTAGCAATAACAAATCATTTTGTATCTTCACTGTGTTGGCTTCCATCGTAGTCTTTAGATCACTGACTTTTGTGTCAAGCATTGCAACTTGTTGCTCAACCTTCACATCAAGATCTTGGACTATAGTTTGTAAATCATGGAATTTGGTATCAACTTTTGCGTCTAATCGTTGAATTTTGATATCGATGTTATTGCCTTGTTCCTTCACTTGTTTCTGCAAGTCGACTATTTGCTGATCTTTCTCCTCCATTTTCTGGTGTAGCTCTCTCGTTAGTTGCAGGTTGAGGAGGGTGGCTGTCAGGAGGTGGTGTTGGGCACTCTCTGTCATGTGACCCACCAAATTTCTTCGAGGAACCTTAACGTCACATCCATTACCAGCAAACTCACACTCCACAAGTTGTAGGGGGCACTCCAGCAGGTGGCTACCAGCTTGGCAGCGAGGGACGGTACCAATCTCACATTGGTTGGGACAAGGCAGGGGGTAGTTGTCACAGCAAGGGGTGTGGTCATTTGTTCCGATATCCTGGGTGGACTCAAAGTCACAATATTGGCACTTCCAGGGACGTTTTGGACAGGAGGTGGTGTGGTGGTTCAGGTCTCCCAGTTCCCCCGTCCACTCACACCCACTCTTCTTGTGGGGACAGCGAACATTCAACTGGCGAACTTTTCTCCTGAAGTACTTGTCTTCTTGAGTAGCCATGTTGTCTTGCTTGCACATAGGGCATGGTTTTAGTTCTTTGGTGAGTCTGTTGGCAGCTTGCTGGGAGATGTGGTGGCCGCAGCATGTTGTTTGGAGTGGCTCAACAAGTAGCTCTAAGCTCACAGGACAGAAGTAGTCTTGGTCAGGTTGTTCAACAAGGTCATAGTCAGGTTCAGCTGGCTGTGTGATCTGTTCTGGGGGGTGGGTAGCAGCTGGTTCTTGGTTCACGTTCACAGAGTTAGAACAGTCACTGTTACTGGTAGCCATATTTAGGCTGGGTTAGTGTTAGCAGGAAGCCACTCCCTCAGTTATCTGTGGTGTGTGCATGTGGTAAAGACAATCATTGCTCTGTGTAACAATACATTGTCTTTGTGTGAGAAAGATCTGTATACCCAACCGCCCTAAATGGGTATATTCATTCATTAGCACTATAAACCATGCTAATTACTATTCAATCTTTCCCCTAATAGACGTCGGAACTGTCGTCAGGGTCAAATGACAACAAAGGTTGCCTGCACAGTGCTGCACCAAGAAGAGGAACTATCTAGTAAGTGAATTAGTGATACTGTAGTAAATAATTCAGTTAGTCTCGAGGCTGGGCACGCTCTGCCTAATTTGTCTTGCTAAGAGGCTGGAATTCGAGACTACCTTTCAGTGTACATGCAGTAATACGCTTAGTTTCCACTCTTTTTACCAAATACCCAACAAATTTATCCCTCTCTGTTCTAAATGCCCCCATGCAGGACTACTACAGTGGTTTTCAACCTGTGTGTGAGGTTACCTGGAGAGAGGGGATATGGACCACACACTGAGGTAATGGTGGCTCTGTAGTAGTAATATTTAATGTTGTGCCATAACTTACACAGAAACGATGTATAATACAGTTCTCGCACTTTTAATTAGACCTACTATTTACGTATGATTGTGCAAAATATGTACCCACTATATACATTGTATTCCGATCCCATACCCGTAACCATGCACTATTTCCATTCCATTTTCACATACAATCCAGTGGTTGAAATCCAGACCCATCCGTGGATGAAGATGCCTACTCTCTCACCGACATCAAGAGACGGGGAAAGGCTACCACTAAAGACAAGCAAGGAGCAAAATACACAGGAGCTAAGCAAGGAGCGTCTGGCCACAAAGAAACTACAAAAGCAAATGTGGATCAGATCATCTACCATACTGCCACGCTGCAGCAAACCCAGCCCCTCCCCTAGCTGCTCCCAAGGCAGCTCCAGTCCCTCCCCACAAGGCCCACCACCACCACTATCACTCAAGGTTGCTACTGCCCTTCTCAATCTGGATCTACAGCAGTCTGAAGGATCTCTACTCTATATAAGAACAGATTTTACGAGACTCTAGTCTAAGGAACAATTTGTACGAACAGTTGTATAGTTTAGCAGGCTATAGCAGGTAGAGTCAGCAATCAATGTTCAATTTTAGTTGAAAAGACTTGAAGCTTCAAGTATCTAGCAACATTTCTCAGACCTTTGTACGTGGGTGTAATGGCTTGTTGTCATAGTTACTTATCTGAGATGAGGGGGTGACTGACTATAAACAGTAGCCACAAAAATGAATTTCGTTAACCTCTGCACCATTATTTAATAATTATGAGAGACTCTAAATATAATTAGCTGCGCCGTAAACGTACTGACCAGCTATTCATTGGCTCCAGCTATATTAAAGAAACTATAAAGACATAAGACAAGTATAATATATAAGCAGATCGATCGAGGGTAGCTCAGTAAGTCTGATGTGGATCATTGATCTACTATTGTACAATTCCTACAGGGTTGTGTCCATTGCCGACCGATAGTCGACTACCCACCTGATCTCACCCCCACACACACAATGCTTGAGGGTCTGTTTGACGAGGAGACTGTCGAGTACGATGCAAAGTCTGCAGGGGATAACGAGAGCTCACGAGTGCCCCGCCCACCCACCCCCCGGAACAACACGAGGCTGTGTGGTCTCAGTAACCTTGGTGCCACCTGCTACCTCAACTCACTGTTACAGACTCTGCATTTCACTCCAGAGTTGAGAGGTAGGCAAATTTGTATCCTGTTCATAAAAGTTGAGTTTTATAAGTACTGAAGCGATGGGAATTAGCTACATAGGTGACTCGTGTACATGACTCTATTGGATGGTAGTATCCATGCAGTTTACCGTTGAGCATATCTTGGTGAATGAACATGACTGAATGCAAGTTTCTTTGGGTACAGGGGTGCTAGATCTACATCTGGGACAGTCTCGGCTAATTCGGGACAGTTGGCAGAGACTGGTATATGCACAACTTGCTTGTAGATAGATCTAATACTTTTTTTAAAATTGTGATCATTTTCCTGTTCACAAAATTGATATGCTAAATTTTTTGTATGCAAATGATCCAGCAAATGTGGCAAGTGGGCAGATTTCAGTGTTATTGGTTCTCACCTCATGTGTCAGTGTCTGTTAGCTCAACAAGTAATGTGCTCTCAATGAGCACCACCATTAATGAATCTACCCACTGTACTGCAGAGGAACTATTCAAACTGACTGAGACAGAGTTGGGCATCTTCTCCACTCAGGAGGGAGCAGACAACTCCATGGTAACCAGGAGCACTATAATTATTAACTATTTGCAGTTGTCTAGGAAAAATTAACGCCCTATAATTATAGTGGAACACACTTTATACAGTGTTTTACGGATGTGGCCTTTGTTGAGAAGTTCTACACAAACTGTTCATTTGGGACCTGTGGGCTTTTGTTCAGAGGGTGGTTGGTTCCATTGTAGTTTGATTGTTGTCATGGCTGCCCTCTGGCTGTTTAGCACATCTCTATAATCTCTGTCTGTGCTCAGGTGCGAGTGATTCCTGTCCAGCTGCAGAAGTTGTTTGCCAATCTCCTTCTGCTCAACCAGCAGAGTTGCAGTGTGGACGCTCTCACAAACAGCTTTGGTTGGAGCAACAGTGAGGTATGTGGTTAATGCAGTAACAGCATGAATATTGAATATGAAGTAGGGAGCATTGTTTGTAGAGCAGTGCTGATCCACTGTACAACTGTACGTCACCGAGGGTTACAAGTGGTACAGCCTTATAACACTCTAAATCTTGCTTTCACAATAATATTATTAGTGCATTAGAATTATTAGTTGTTAACGTACGTATTATAAACAGAAGGGTGTATGCCCTAGCTTGTAATGTATAGTAATTTCTCCCACTCTCAATCGAGCCACTCACCACTCGCTTCTCCACTATCTCTCCCTCCATTCTCAGGAGTTCCAGCAGCACGATGTACAGGAGTTGAATCGGATACTGTTCAGTGCCATCGAGTCCTCTTTACTGGGCACCTCAGGAGAGCAGCTCATCTCTAAGCTCTATCATGGCGTCTTTGTGCAACAGGTAAGTAAGTGAGTGTTATAGATATTGCAATTAGAACCTACTTTCCCTTCTTCCCCAATAATCCCCCACTCCCAAAATCCATCTTCCTAACTTCAATTCCCCCTCCCTCTCCGTCAGATAATCTGTCAGGTGTGTGGTCGTGTGAGTGAAAGGGAACAAGAATACCTAGATCTGGCCATGGCCCTCTCCACTAGCCCCACTTTGGAGGGGGTGCTCCAGGAGTCGTACATCGAACAAGAGTTGCTGGAGGGAGCCAACCAATATCGTTGTGAGAAGTGTGGCAAGCTTGTCGACGCTAAGAGGGTGAGAGTTGCATTCTTAAAATAATGACAGACTACTCGTTTACTGTTGCCATAGTGATGTGCATTTTCGAAGTGGTGGCCACTACATTTTTTGCCTAACCTGTGGTAAACTACTATAGGCCTAGAAGGTGGTTAGTACCAACCACCACCGACCAGTGTGGGCACATCCCTGTAGTCTGAAAGACTTATAGAAGGCACTACAGTTTTGAAGAAATTGCCATACAACTAAAAGCCTGTACAGCTTAATGAAAGTGATAATTATTATGTTACACAACAATGCTACACATTGCACCATTGCTTTACATGCACTCCTCAGGGCTGCAAGATTCGGCAGCTGCCACAGATCCTCACGATAGCCCTCCTAAGGTTTCTCTATGACTACGAGAAGGGTGAGAGATATAAGGTAAGAAACTGGTAGTAGTACAATGTTTGAGCTATTTACTTAAGACCACAAATTGCATAATCGCTATGTATGAGAAAAAAAACGTTTTACGTGTGCTTATAACTTGGCTGACCGTACAATAGACACATTTCAAGTATTCCAAACTATAACCTCCAGGACACTAGCAAATTCAAGTTCCCACTTGAGTTGGACATGGCCCCCTACTGTGAGGATGGCTCTGTGGGGGGTAGCAGTGTGTACGAGCTGTTCTCGGTGGTCATTCACAGTGGCAGCACTCACTCCGGACACTACACTGCCTACATTCGGGACATTGATGGACTTGGAACTTGGGCTTCCCCCGTGAGTCAACCTTATCTCTGTAGACTGTCCATACATGTACTTTATTATATTTTGCCTTTAATACTTCTACATTCTCATTAGGTGGTTTCATATTCTTGACAATGTTAGGGAGTACAGTAGAACCTTATCCGGCCCTCGATTATCCGGCTTGGCAGTTTTCTTGTTATCAGATCAGAAAATGGGCGTGTCCCTCAAATGCGCATGCGCGTTGCAGCTGTTACCATGGAGACATGCCTGCTTATCTTTTGCGCATGCGCAGACACAATGTGGCACTGCTGTTTATCAATAAAGTGGGTGGATCAAGGTGTGGTTTATCTATTCGATTATCCGGCATATTCACTTATCCGGCCTGCTTCTGGAACCAAGGTGTCCGGATAATCGAGGTTCTACTGTACCTGTTGGTACAGTAAGAGTATAATTGTACAGGGAATGCCTATATAAAGGGGCACAACGTTTTGGCCATTATTATACAGAGTTGAAGAGTTGTTTTGTACCTGCTCATTTGAGACCTGGATGCCTGGCTTTTATATCACAGTTGACCCTCTTCAGTGGTGGAAGAGTTCCATTAATTGTAGCTACACATACTACTCCACCCCTCCCCTCCCAGGACGAGGAAGTGGTCCAGTTGCCACGGGACCCGGCCTCTGGTAGTGTGGACCTCATTGA
The DNA here is from genome assembly GCF_963675165.1 of Halichondria panicea. NCBI lineage: Eukaryota > Metazoa > Porifera > Demospongiae > Suberitida > Halichondriidae > Halichondria > Halichondria panicea. Next base: position 1,888,003 of record NC_087390.1, read on the forward strand.
CTTTGATAACCCTGCTGACCTCATGCTGGAGCTACTCAAACAATGTGGAGGGTCTGCCACCATCTCCAAGCTCACTAAGGTGTGTGGGGGGTAGGGTTAATTTACTGAACAATCGTAGTGTGTTATGTTGGTGTATGTTAGGATATAATATTATTATGAATTCTGTTAGCAGTTTTATAGCACATGCATTGTTTGCTTTGATGGAAATTATCTGTATGCAGGCTCTACAGGACAAGACTGGAGTGACGTGGAACAAGAGGTTCAAGAAGCAGTTTGGGCCCATTACAAAGGTGTGGTCACTTCTCCAGGGTAGCTACAGTATGACTGTAAACTTAACTTACTTCGATCCATTATTGTGCATTTACTTGCCAAATATGTGTGATTTTCAATTATTATAAATGTGATATCAAAGTTGCCATTTTATGATATAATTATTAATTACTCCCCCACACACACAGTTCCTGGGTAGCTGTCCCGACTTGTTCTCAGTCAACGAATCTAACCTAGTGTCACTGGGTGGAGCCAACAAGACAGACACACAACAAGGTGTGGTGTGGGGTATGAATCAAGTGATTGGTAAAGATCATTAATGCAACAAAATGACATTGACTTTTACCATGACTGTGTTTCATTAGGGGGGATTTATGGATGGATGGCTTAACGAATCTTTTCCTTAACCATATCTCTTGAACACAGCTTCCTCTGGTGATAAGTCAGGGGGCAGTCCCCTTATTGTGAGGGTCAATGTAGAGCAGGCCGTCAATGCTGAGGGTGGAGAGGAGGCGGAGTCACAAGGTACAGGTACAGCAGGTGACTATCATGCATCAGTCTCAACTTTCCCTTCCCGTACATTTATAATATCGTATGGTGAGAGACTTTCAACTACATCCCACTCTCCATCAATCGTTTGAGACCACACGTTTTATAGGCTTAGCATTTGTTGTAAAAACTTGACACTATCTGAAATGTATAGTGTCCATTTCTTCACTCCTCACAGTTTCAACTAAAGGTGATAGCGTCGATGCAGTGAGGGGTGGAGCTAGCGAGAGTGGCCAAGACAAGAAGAATGGCGGGGAAGGGAAGAAAAAACCTGTGAAGAAAGAGTAAGTTAGGAAGAAGTACATGTAAAGGGTATTAATTTAGTATTCTGTTCTATGTCTGTGTGTCAAACCTTTAATACCAGATATCGGCCCGCCCCCTCCCCCTCCCCCTCACAGGTCCCCTCCAGCCCAAGGGCAGTGCTGGTTTGAGTTCAACGACACCCACGTATCTCCCATCAGGGCCAAACAGATGGAGAAGATGTACCAGGGCAAGCAGAGCGCTTACATGCTCTTCTACAGGAAGAAGGACATGCAGAGACCACCTCAAGGTGGGGACTGCTGTGGTTTGCATATCGTTATATTCCTTTCACACTTCACAGCGTTAGGCAACAAATTATTTGGTGTTCCTGAGAGATTTCAAGTGGAGGTGGCCCGGGCTAACACAATACTGGACCAGGAGAGGTGAGGGCAGTGAGGGTGTGACCAACCACACCTCTTCACGAGTTGGCTCAATGGATATACACTGTGCCTTTAGGAGTGTCACGTAATATACATGTGTAATGGAATAGCCGTTCTGCAGTTTTTATGAGGGAAATCTCTTGTTGTTACTGTTTGGGTTGTAAAGTAGAGAGAGAGACAATTAGTGGTTGCAGTTGTATGTGTATAACTGGGTCATAAAGGCACAGGATTGTATGGTGCTCTTTGGATTCGTGCATGGTTAGCAGGTTCTTGTTCTTGTGCTTCCACGTATGTATGGTCTCTATTTTATAGAATAAAATAGTTATATTCGGTGATTAGTCTAAGAGATTTACTTGTGGCCATAGTAAATATGTATTAAACTGCACAGATATGAGTATGACATCGCCATCAACACACTTCAACTTATCATTCATTTCTCACTGGAGTTTGTGCTGGCCAACGGAGCACTGCAGAGAATTGACGAGGTGGGTGTGGTTTATTATGTTACGGAAATAATTATATAATTATGTAGTTGTACGAATGTGGTATATAGAGGTGTTTGTTTTTACAAGGAGAGCTTTTTATTATGAGTACAGTAGAACCTCGCTAATCTGAATAGAACCGGACCAGACCCCATCCGAATACATGACATTTCTGGATTAACAATTGATTAATGAATAATTATCATTAACGAAGACACTTTTGTACATGTATTATGATAATTATTACTGTGGCCAGAAGGGAAGCTGCTAGCTGGAATAGTATTTTATCTCTCCAATACAGTGAGTCTTGTGAGCTCTCTTCGTTTTCTTTGCAGGGGCCATTATATTTGAGCAGTTTATTATCGCTGATTCAGCAAAGAAAGTTAGATTGCGCATGCGCAATAGTTTATTCTATTGACAGCCCCTCCTCTTTTTCAGTTTGCCGTTTTATCTGGATTTCGGAGTAAAGAGGTCCAGATTAGCGAGGTTCTACTGTAGTGAATAAGTTTTACCCACAACAAATGTTATTATGCCTCGGTGCGCATGCGCAAGCGAGGTATACGGTAGTGTGTTTGTGTGTCTGTGTGTGTAGACTATTTCAGCTGCTCAAGGATCAATGAAGTGCAAGTAAGAGTTTCTATAGGCTTCTAGTCATGTTTTCTTGGCTTGCAATGGTTGGATTTGCAAAATAAAGCTTCGTTCTCGAGTTATGCCTAGTTTTGCTTACTTGGAATGCCATTATATTGCAGTCTTTTCAGAAGAGTCCGTAGCAAAATTTATTCATCGAGTGTTGCTACTCTACTTAGTAGTTAGCTCTGCACTAGAACGCTAGCTATTGGTAGCTGCAGAGTGCTGAGTGAGAAGAGAGCTGCAAGGCTCTGCTGACCTGCTGACTTGCCATAATTTTAGACTTGAACTTTTGGCATCGATCGTTTTTAACAACAATCATGGTCGATCATTACCCACTATTTGAGTTTCCCGCATGCAGCAAAATTATTCGTCATGATAATTATAAATCAATCAATGTGTGTATAAAAGCTAGCTATAATAAGAATAATATTATTATGTTATGTAGCTTTGGCACCTCTACCGAGGCATCAGCACCTGCGGTGCTTTCATTTATTTTTAGTAGTGTTATAGATGATACGACTTGTGTATAATTGTAATCACAAACGTGGGATTTTTATACAAGTTGTACATGCATGTACTGCTAACGTTTGTTTTCGTTATTTGCATCTACATGTATGTAAACAGTTTGTCAATGGACACTCATTGTTTGATGAGTTTTGAGGTTATATTAACAATAGATGGAATGTATGAATATTGTACGGTGGCCCTGAGCGCTACAGTAACTCTAGTTGGTAGTTCATACTTGATAGTTCAAACGCGTAGTTGGTAGTTCGCAGTTGCTACTTGATAGTTCAAATGCGTAGTTGGTAGTTTGCAGTTGCTACTTGATAGTTCAAACACGTAGTTGGCAGTTGCCAGTTGGTAGTTGGTAGTTCGTAACCTAAACTTTGCAACAATAATTAGCTTGCTTTTAAATTATGATACTGGCACCGATATCTAGCTGGCCTAGGACGGCAATATTAATCTTATATGTACACATCTAGGTAGGGAGATCATTTCAAGTCTAATCCTCATGTACCTATATTCCCAGATCCCAGCAGGGAGGGGGGAATTATAGAAACAGGTTTTGCATGGCACTTTTAGATTCTATTGAGGCTATTTAAAGTTATGGTTAAAAGATTAGAGGCAGTGCAAAGATCTATATACAACATTTGCTAACTGCAAAGTTTAAAGGTCACGAACTCCCAACTGCCAACTGCCAACTACCAACTGCCAACTGCCAACTACCAACTGCCAACTGCCAACTGCCAACTGCCAACTGCCAACTGCCAACTACCAATTGCCAACTGCCAACTGCCAACTGCCAACTGCCAACTGCCAACTGCCAACTACCAACTGGAGTAGCACTCAGGGCCACCGTAATATTGAAACCCACCCACTCTTAATAATTATATAGCAATGTGATTCATGACCGTTTAGGGAAAGTAGTTAATGTTTCACTATTATATTATACATGTATGAACCAGCATTTTAGACAATTTGCACAAGTGTGTGTCCGTGCAAGAGAATAGGGCAATAGATTGTTCTCCTATAGCTATATTTATAGTACCTATAGTTACAGTATAGTGTGTATAGCAACCATTTCTATATACATGCATGTGTGTATATATATGTGCGTGCATGCGTTTGAATGAGACAAACTAACTCTACGAATGGAGGGAGCCCTCTGGTATCAAGGAATGGCTGCAAGTACAAGTACAAAGTGAGGTGGTTCTATTCCAAGGGAGCCTTTCTCGTTCTGGTCTGGATTCTGGATTATGCTGTTGACTATAGCCTGTGTATCAGTCTCCCATGTATTGCATGTGTTCTGTCAACGACTTGATGTCAATTTTGTAATTTCGAAATGGCTCTATACTGTCCCAGTTGTGTTTGGTTTGTTGGGAGCTGTTTTCTTTGGATGGCTAGCCGACGCTAAGCTGGGGAACTACAGAGTGATGAAATACAGTTTTGTACTGTTGTTCCTCATAAGTTTGCTTTCTAGTGCCTTCACCCTAGTTCCTGACATTACACATTACGTGTATGTTGTGAGTGTCTTGTATTGCATAGGTTGGAGTCTCCTTATAGTAGCTGCAGTAGCATGCTTTGTTACCTCACTACAACTAGGCCTGGATCAGATGCCTGATGCTTCATCTACCAATATCACTAGTTTTATTGCCTGGTTTGCATTCAGTATGTATGCTGGTGTTTGGATCCCTACTGTTTCTGATATGCCCATTAATTCCGGTGTTTCGTGTAACAGTCAATTATCACACTGGGTTGTCCAACTTTACAGTTTGCTGCCACCTTTGTGTATGAGTGTTGTTCTTATTCTTGACTTCCTCCTAACTAAAAAATGGCTGATAATTGAACCAAAGTCATCTCAGTCCCTCAAAACCATCTACTGTGTTCTCAAGTTTGCAGCTAAGCACAAAACTCCCCTCAATGGCAGTGCTCTCACATACTGGGAGGAAGACGTACCTTCAAGAATGGACCTGGGAAAGTCGAGATACGGTGGACCATTCACTACAGAGCAAGTTGAAAATGTGAAGACCATCCTACGTTTGTTGCCCCTCTGCTTAACGCTATGGCTTCTTGGGTGCTCACTTGCACTCTTCCATCCACTATCTTATGCTATTGTTTATCCTCCTGATTGGAATTGTTATGTTTCAAAGCTTCTGCCCTTGTTCACATATCACTATTACTGGTGTGGAATGATTTGGACTGTCTTTTATGAGTTTATGCTATACCCAGTGATACGTAACAAACTTCCCAGCATCCTTAGAAGAATTGGAATAATTTCTCTCCTTATCACGGTTGTTAGTATTGTGTTTCTAATTATGGAACTACTAAAAAGCAAATACGGGGATTTAGATGAAATCCATTATGTTACAATCGTCTTTATTTCAATTTCTAGAGGATTGCTCACAATCTTGCTTTTTAGTGCCATGATGGAATTAGTTTGTGCTCAAGCTCCATACAACATGAGAGGATTGTTTGGTGGATGTATGGTTTTGGTGTTGTTATCATCTCTTAGTATTGCTGAGATTTCTCCATCCATACGCAAAGTCACATTAACAATGTGTGGGGTTGGAGTAGGCATCAGTCTTCTTGGATTCATCCTGTACTCTCTCCTGGTTCGATGGTACAAGAGGAGAGTTAGAGACGAGGACTACAATGCACACAGAGTGGTGGAGGAGGTCTATGATCGATACTTGTCAGCTCAGCATTGACTATAGTTTCAGTTTTTAATTACATATATACTACCAATGTACAATATGTGCATGTAGTGCGCTTTAGTGTATCGTTTTTGTGACATTTATATATACGTATCGATATATCTATTAGTAGACCTGTTTATATTGAATGAACTGTATGTGATTAATTGGTGTTTTGGTAGTGTGCCAAGCTCAATGCAGAACTGCATGCAAGCTACATAGTATAGTTTGTGTCAGTCTATATTTACCGTATGCACCCTATAAAACTCAGTTTTCTGAGGGCTCATGCAGATCCTTGTTTTTACATGTTATAATTATTTATGCATGTGCCACTAGCTGTGTCTATAGAGTACTTCTTGTATACTGCACCTTGCTTATACTATACTTATGAAGCTAATGTATATATACCAACCTCTCCATACTGCAGGGCTCTGATCCTTGTGTGCTGAGTGTAGACCGGAGGAAGAGCATTGGTGAGCTCAAGGAAGCCATTGCTGAGGTAAGTATGTACCAGAGCTATAATTATACTGTGTGTTCTTTGTATGACTACATGATATAGAGCTTACTAGATTTATTATGGGAAGCCTTGTAGTCACAGAATAGCCGAGTTATTGTAGGGAACTCACTACATTGAAAACCAATGTCAAACAAGTTCGTGATCGGTACCCACTGAAATAAATGAAGACATGCACTTAACAGTTTGCTAGTGAAAATATCAAATGTTTTTCTCCCTCTTAGACGTACTCTAGTCTCTACGATGCTGACCATGTAGTAATACACACAGCCAAGACCCTCCCAGCTGGCACACACCTCTACGACCTGGTCTCAGGTATATGTACATGAAATTATATCCGTGGCTTGTAAAATCCTATCTCTCTCAAAAATGTGTAGTGTGCTCGATCCATACAATAATAGTCCATTACAACTCGTATTATGTAATTCATTCTTTATTCAGGCAATGATCAGACGAGTGTGGCTGATGCTGGTATCACCAACAACTCTCAGCTGTTTGTGTGGGACGGTCAGACTGTGGGAGGTGAAGCCATAGCGGTGGGATGGTCATGTGATCCGATCCTGCTGCATGTGACGTACCCATCGGAGGAAGGAGAGTGTGAACTGAGCAGTGGTTTCCCCAAGAACTCAACTATTAGTCAACTGAGGGTGAGATGATTGTGTTGATGTTCATTGAGTGAGTATCAATCGAAGAAAGCCTTCATTTTTGTATTTACATGAATTGTACTATTGTGTGAGATATCCTTGGTATGATTAGTGAAACACAGTATCGTATGCACATACGTACGTATAGCTATATTGCTTCATCCCAAATGGGCAACTGTTAAAAATCTTTGTCTCCAAATTATAACGTATATTAATGTGTCTCCATGTGTGATAGGTGTCCCTGTCGGAGCTACTAGAGATCCCTCCCAGTCATGTGACCATCAGCCATGTTAAGCTCTCTGAGATACAGGACACACAGACACCCATCGTTGTCCTTTCTCCTAGCAAGGTGAGGGAAGGTGTGGTCTATAATCGTTAGGTTCCCCTACCATCCTCGTGTTGTGTGCAGATTGGTAATAGTTTGCGTTGAATTAATCATTACTTGCATGTCTATCTACACTAACTGTCAGCAAGATTCCTCCCTTTTATAGGATGGCAGCACTCTAGAGGAGCTGAAGCTACAGGATGGAGACAGGCTCACAGTGGAGAGGAGTATCAAGAAAGGGTGAGGTTCTTGCTAGAGAAAGCATAATTGATGATTACAGTCTCATATTAATTTTTGTCGTATTCTTTTGAGGTTCAGTTCTAGTGGTCCAATTTTATTGATATTTGTGATTTTCTGACAATGAGTTCGTCCAGATGATGATCGTTTTTAGTTCATAAAATGTTGTCAGGCCTAATTTTGGACTTTTCCCCCACCAAAATTGGCCTTGAAAATGACCTAGTCAAGCATTCAGAAAATCGTGAAATCTTGTAATTAGAACATTAAGTTACGGTGGTTTAAAGATACCGTATTACATGCATATAATAATAATTACCTAGATAACATCATGTATTGTCATGGTTGCAGTGTGAAGTCACTAGCTCACTCTGTAGCAGACAAACACAGCAAGATGCTGTCAGTCATCATTGAGAGCAGGCTACTGGTGAGAACCACACACACACACACACACACACACACACACACACACACACACACACATACACACATATGCACCCTTCAATAATGGTTACAGCTCTACAGTTTAATTTTTTTAACTATAGTGTACGTATAATCCTATAATATAGACCACCCTCACTCTTCCCCTGTATCCCCAGCCTCTCACTGATGCTACTGGGTTGTATCCTGTGTTTCCAGTGGAGGTAGGAAAAGACGAATGTGTCGCCACGCTCAAAACAATGGCCTTGACAACAGCTAGCAACCAGCAATTTATTGGTGAGCATAAATAAATCTGCTATAAGAAAGTGTTGATTAGAATTTTCTTAAATGGCAGGTGAATGTCGTCTCCGTGGTGATGATGATGTCACTGGAATAGGGCCTCCGCTGTATGAGTCTCAGACACTGACTGACGCTGGAATCAGTCCTGGACAGAGGATCATTCTGGAATCAGGCCAAGCACCAACCAGTAATCAGGTGCAACCATATATAATTGCATAATTATGGTGCCGCTTTTATAATTACATTAAATGTAGCGAGACTATAGTATATATAATTATTACAAAAACAAATGTTATAAAACAAATGTTATAAGTATGGTGCTATAATTATGGGGGGAATGTCCAGGGGCGCTTAAGTACATGTAAAAGCGGCCCTGTATTTCATTGGACAGCTAAATTTAATATTTCCGTCCTGGCTGCGGGATCTCTGCAGGTTGCTCTCAATTGTCAGCTGTTGAGCGCTGGTGTGTCGAGTGTGGGTGTGTGTGAGGTGATCCTGGGGAGGGATGTGACTGTAAGGGAGTGTATGTGTGTCATGGTGACAGCCCTCGGACTGACGGGTGAGCTGGAGCTAGGGGAATACCCTAAACTACACCTCCAGCATTTCCATTAGTATATCTGATCACATTTGACTATAATAATTATTATATATATACATTAATAATGTTGTCTTAATTCTCGGCTAATGTGTGTGCTTCTTTAGAGGTCCATTTTACGTATCTATCTAATATTAGAAGTACTCAATGCATATAATTATACCACTGTATATGTAGGCGGAGACTGGCACCTGCAAAGGACCAACTGGTGCGGAGAAGCAGCTGACGTGTTGGAAGATGAGGTGTGTGCATGCATGGAGGCAGCACCTGCATGACTGTATAGTACAATCATGCAGTACAGTGCAGTAACTGTATAGTACTGGCCGGGTTAGGGTTAGGGTTATCTTCTCTATACATACACTGATGTGTTAATAGTTTGCCAACTGGTGGTGTTATTTTACTAGGATGCCAGTCTGGAACAGGAGAGACTGAAGTCTGGTGACGTACTGCTCCTTGCAGAAGGAAGACTACCTCCCAAAGTGAGTGCACTGTTGTTCAGTAATGCATACAAAATTATTGTAAATGGATTTCACACGTGTACATGCATGTACATGTATGTATGCAAAATGACAGATTAATTATGACATCAGTATTGTTTTTACCACGCCCACCCCCTCATACATGTGCAGGGTTTTATTCGTCTCCAAGTGTACCTCTACTCCCCTGAGTCCAGTCCCTCCCCCCACCCACCAGCTAACCTCCCTCAGGACGTACGTTCCCTAGCTGGGGTTTAACACACATGTTCTGACAGTATGATCACACAAACTACGTACAATGTACATGTATGTAGTATTTTTAGTAGCCCCGCCAGATGCTTTCTCATCTTGCACAGAATTCTGTCACACACCTCACTCTTCACACCCCTCCACCACACACCCCCACAGATCCCCCTCCACCTGGTCCCCCCATCCCTCTGCCACCCCCTTGTTCCCGGACAGCTGGACGAGGTCGGTGTATTAGAGATCAGTAAAGAGGCCACTGTCGAGGAACTCAAGATCACCATCCTTACATTACCCGCTGTAAGTCATGTGACAGTCATGTGGTAAAATCCCGCTGTAAGTCATGTGACAGTCATGTGATAAACTTTTTTATATCTCCTAGATTCAAGTAGTAAACCATTAAAGTTCCCTGTATTATAGTGGCCATCTTGACAGGCAAGCAAGCAAATCTGTAGACTTTCAATTGTGTATTTTTTGCGGCACCGAATTATTACAGTTCTTTTAGAATGGTTTATAGACTCAGGTGTTTGCTAAGTTACCCCCCCCCCCCTCCACAGATGGAGAATATGACGGTGCCGTTGCTAGGGTTACTGAGAGTGAGGGAAGTGGTGAATGGCAGACCAGCCAAGATATTCAAATTACACAACCACACTTTGAGGTACAATACGAGGGTTATTGATGTCAGTAATACATGTAGTTATTACAATGTAGTTTGTACTTAGTGTTGGGAATCTGTTAGGGGCATAGTCTGTTTAATAGTGTGTACATATAAGATATACTACACCTAAGAGGAGGATATGCACTCATAATATATTCCCCGCTACTGTGGTTACTCCGAGGCGTAGCCGGGGATGTATCCATGGTAGCGGAGGATATAGGGGGTGCATATCCTCATAGTACATGTAGGTGTGGCATATCTGACTTATACCACGTGACTGCAGCATTATAAAAGGACCTCCCCCTAGCAACAATTCAATCCACGATGCAAACTGCAAAAAAGAACAAGACTATGCCGGATTTTGCAACCGTCAAAGAGCTAGTTGAGCAACACGTCGACTCCTACTGATGCTCGAGAGCTCCCTTGGTCCAAGCGTTGGCCATTCGACGTCCCTTACTGGAGTTGCAAGCTTTTTTTGGATAAAATGTGTCTAAACCACGCCCAGTGTACATATCCTCCTCTTAGGTGTAGTATATCTTTTAATTGAGACCAGTAATATTATTTCATATGGCTATGTATATAGGCTACGTCTATTTACTAACCAGTCCCTATTCAGGACCAGACGTTAATTACACTCATAATTAATTATGTTGGATCATCAATTTAACTTTCAAGAATAGTCAAAATTCACACTAATTGCTAAGATACAGTCACGGTATAGTAACCAATGTTGTTTACTATTTAGAGAGCCTTCACTTTCATAAACAGTTTGAACTTGAGACAGTCGTCTTTGAGGTACTGGGTGTTTGTGCCAGCACAGTAACCTAGGCGATCCAGAGGACAGAATTTGTACGAGTCACCAAAACATATTCTATTCTCCTTCAAAATTCTTGTTTCCGTTCCTATGTAGTGTCCATGGTCACCCAGCTGGTTGAGCATCTGTAGGATAGATACACCTTCTGTTTTGGCAGCAGCATCGCGTTTATAGATGCTGACTGTCAAATGTGTTCCATTAGCAGATTCAGCACCATTTGTATACACACAGAATGAGAACCTCCATCCTTTTGTAGTAAACTCTCCACCATTCCAGTATCCATAGCCGCCTTTTGCTTGTTGTTTCGTAAACTCAGTGAGAGTAAACTCGTGGCAGGAAAACCCTTTCAGTAGCAATAACAAATCATTCTGTATCTTCACTGTGTTGGCTTCCATCGTGACCTTTAGGTCACTGACCTTTGTGTCAAGGTTTCTAGCTTGTTGATCAGCCTTGGTATCAACTATTGCCTGTAGATCTTGGAACTTGGTATCAAGATTTTCAAATTTAGTAGCAACTTTTGTGTGTAGATCATACGCTTTTTCCTTTTGTTGTTGGAATTTTGTATCAACTTTTGCGTCTAATTGTTGAATCTTGGTATCGATAGTATTGCCTTGTTCCTTCACTCGTTTCTGCAAGTCGACTATTTGCTGGTCTTTCTCCTCCATTTTCTGGTGTAGCTCTCTCGTTAGTTGCAGGTTGAGGAGGGTGGCTGTCAGGAGGTGCTGTTGGACACTCTCTGTCATGTGACCCACCAGATCTCTTCGAGGAACCTTCACGTCACATCCAGCTCCAGCAAACTTACACTCCACAAGTTGTAGGGGGCACTCCAGAATGTGGCTATCAGCTTGGCAGCGAGGGAAGGTACCAATCTCACATTGGTTGGGACAAGGCAGGGGGTAGTTGTCACAGCAAGGGGTGTGGTTATTTGTTCCAATATCGTGGGTGGACTCAAAATCGCAATATTGGCACTTCCAGGGACGTTTTAGGCAGGAGGTGGTGTGGTGATTCAGGTCCCCCAGTTCCCCTGTCCACTCACACCCACTCTTCTTGTGGGGACAACGAACATTCAATTTATTGATTGTGTTTCGTTTGAAGAACTTGTCTTTTAGCGTTTTAAAGGGAGCATTGTTACACATAGGACAAGGCTTGCCATCTCTGATGATCCTTTGAGCAGCTTTCTCTGAGATGTGCTGTCCACAGCAGTCGGTTTGATGTGGCTCCACCAGAATCTCAAGGGTAACTGGACAGTACAAGTCTTTATCAGGTTGTTCAACAAGATCGTAGTCAGGTTCAGCTTGCTGGGTGATCTGTTCTGGGGGATGGGTAGCAGCTGGTTCTTGGTTCACAGAGTTAGAACAGTCACTGTTACTGGTAGCCATATTTAGGCTGGGTTAGTGTTAGCAAGCAGCCACTCCCTCGGTTATCTGTGGTGTGTGTGGTCATCGTAGTACATTACTGGTGGTAAATGGCACAATGCTTGATGCACATTGATAGTTTTTTTAACTGAGGCATGCTCTGAGTTATAGATGTGTTATTTTAAGCACATGCTCAACTACAGTACTCAAATTGAAGCGCTTTTCCAATTATGCGAAGGATACTGAGGCGCGTGGGCGGCCACGGGTATAGTAGTCGTCTGGTTTGTTTGTCTGTAATGAGTGAGTCTGCTTACCTGGATGCCACAGCACTGTGTTTACAGTATTGATAGCTTTTAGACTAGTTTTAATAGTGGAAAATTTTGATGTTAAAGCCTCGTTGCATGTCGAATAAAAACGAGCAAAGCTAAATAAGAAGCTTGAACTTGCACGTTTGGCAGGCTTAATTGGCAGCTAGCTAACTAAACGCGGCCTTTATTCAAACTAGACTACGTATTTGCAGCTGAAGTGATCCTGTACCAGGAACAATGGAAAAGGGTCACTAAAGTAGAAAGTAGAAAATTGGACTGGTTTGTTGTTTAGGGTAACTCTCGGTCCGGATCCTCCAAGGAGCCATACTTCTCTAAGACTCCAGGATTCTTTGCAGTGATCCTAGTCCACAGTACATGTCTCATGATCTCATGTAGGCTTACCACTAAAACTCTATTCTCATGGAATTATGCCATGATTCCAGTAATCGATGGCTATAATGTTTTATTACGTTTAAACACGAAGTAAGTACGGTTTTGCTGGTATATAGTATATACACTCATCTGATGATAAAATTAATTAATCGCTACAAGATACAGTCACAGTGTACTTATACTAACTAAGAGTGTGTAGATCTACTCTTAATTTTAGAGAGTCTTCACTTTCATAAACAGTCTGAACTTGAGACAGTCGTCTTTGAGGTACTGAGTGTTTGTGTCAGCACAGTAACTTAGGTGATCAAGGGGGAAGAATTTCTTTGAGTCGCCAAAATATGTTCGACTAACCTTCAAAATTCTTGTTTCCGTTCCCATGTAGTGTCCATGGTCACCCAGCTGGTTGAGCATGTGTAGGATAGCTACACCTTCTGTTTTAACAGCATCATGCTCTTTATTGACGAAGAGTGACAAATGTGTTCCAATACAAGATCCGATACCTCTTGTAAACACACAGAATGAGAAGCTCCACTCTTCTACAGTAAACTCTCCACTAAACCAGGGTCCATATCCGCCTTGCGCTTGTTGTTGTGTAAACTTAGTGAGAGTAAACTCGTGGTAGGAAAACCCATTTAGCAATAACTTCATCGTGTTGGCTTCCATCCTGACCTTTAGGTCACTGACCTTTGTGTCAAGGTTTCTAGCTTGTTGCTCAACCTTCACATCGAGATCTTGGAACTTGGTATCGACTTTAGTATCAAGATTTTCCAATTTAGCAGCAACTTTTGCGTCTAATTGTTGAATCTTGGTATCAATGTTATTACCTTGTTCCTTCACTTGTTTCTGCAAGTCGACTATTTGCTGATCTTTCTCCTCCATTTTCTGGTGTAGCTCTCTCGTTAGTTGCAGGTTGAGGAGGGTGGTTGTCAGAAGGTGGTGTTGGACACTCTCTGTCATGTGATCAGCCAGATCTCTTCGAGAAACCTTCATGTCACATCCAGCTCCAGCAAACTCACACTCCACAAGTTGTAGGGGGCACTCCAGCAGGTGGCTATCAGCTTGGCAGCGAGGGACGGTACCAATCTCACATTGGTTGGGACAAGGCAGGGGGTAATTGTCACAGCAAGGGGTGTGGTCATTTGTTCCGATATCGTGGGTGGACTCAAAATCGCAATATTGGCACTTCCAGGGACGTTTTGGACAGGAGATGGTGTGGTGGTTCAGGTTCCCCAGTTCCCCCGTCCACTCACACCCACTCTTTTTGTGGGGACAGCGAACATTCAACTGGCGAACTTTTCTCCTGAAGTACTTGTCTTCTTGAGTAGCCATGTTGTCTTGTTTGCACATTGGGCATGGTTTTAGTTCTCTGGTGAGTCTGTTGGCAGCTTGCTGGGAGATATGGTGGCCGCAGCATGTTGTTTGGAGTGGCTCAACAAGTAGCTCTAAGCTCACAGGACAGAAGTAGTCTTGGTCAGGTTGTTCAACAAGGTCGTAGTCAGGTTCAGCTGGCTGGGTGATCTGTTCTGGGGGGTGGGTAGCAACTGGTTCTTGTTTCCTCACAGAGTTAGTAGAATCACTGTTACTGGTAGCCATATTTAGTGTTAGCAGGAAGCCATTCCCTCAGTTATCTGTGGTGTGTGTGGTAAAGATAATCAATGACGATATACATTGTTTTTGTGCGTGGTAGATCCGTACCCAATTGTCCCGCTATGTCAACAAGTTAGTGGTGTTCATTCCAAGCACTATAAAACCTTTGCAACCATCTAGTCAATCTTTCCCCTATTGCAGACGTCTGAAGCTGTCGTCAGGGTCAAAGGTCGCCTGCACAGTGCTGCCCCAAGAAGAGGATCTACAGTAAGTGAAGTGATACTGTATAGCATTGCAGTGTACAGTAATACGTTTAGTTTCCACTTAATACGTATTTCCTCATCAAATTTATCGTTCTCTGTTCTAAATGCCTCCATGCAGGACTACTACAGTGGTGTTCAACCTGTGTGTGAGGTTACCTGGAGAGAGGGGATATGGACCACACACTGAGGTTGTGGTGGCTCTGTAATTAATAGTACATGTAGCTGTTGATAATCCTAATGTTGATTGCAGTAATACTGTTAGTACCGATGCTACTGCATGCACAGTAATGCTGTTATCAGCAATAATTTATGTGCATGCAAAATGTGTACCCCAACTGATATTAAATACTAGTATACTATGTGCAGTGTTTTCCCATATCGTGCACCACTTCCATTCCAAGTTCCCTATACAGGTGGTGTATGATACGTCCCATTCCAGTACCCCATACTCACTTTGTGCCCACGTGTCCCAATACCTGGACATGCCTCTGGACAGACTGAGAATGGCCAAGCACAAACTGGATAGTTTTGAGTGGATCAAAATGCAAGACTCTCATCAGGTGCACATGCAAATAATGGTCGAGTGAAATACTCTTAGCTTAATTACTCTGAAATCTTTTGAAGAACCTGTTTTTTGCGTTCACCCTATTCGTACATACGTACTGAGTATAGCCAATGATGTTGCTGACGTGCATAATTATGTGAATTTTTGAGTTAATAAAATGACAATGTATTTATCAGGCATTCCTAGTTTATGATACGTACTACTTTTACAGCCCAAAGTAGCGTGATTTGGTAAGGGGTCATTGTGGTAGAAAACACAATATAGCATGAGAATCCTTATGTTTTAAATATGCAGGCAACTCGTCCTCGTGCTTGTCCCTGTATGTTTCAAAACACTTGGTCTCATGCTGCTATTACATAGAACCACTGTGCACTTCTCAATTAGTGCGTAATTAGTACCAATTTCTCACCTGTATTTACAGCTGGTGTCAAACTGCCCATAAATATTTCTGAATTTACAATTTACACAGAGTGACTCCAGCAAGCGAGGTCGTAAGAAAGGTCAAGCAAAGGTCAACATTCGCAACTCCCCTATCATGCTCAAGGACGGGGACACTGTCGGAGTGAAGGTGTGTGGGCGTGAGGGGGTGGATGTTGAAGTAGTATGACTCTAACTTGAGAAGCCCTTGTTTAAAAACTGCTCAACAGTTAGAAGCCAGTCCAAAGTGTCTGTACATGCAGTCAGTCTATTGTGGCTACCTAGTAGACCCTCAGCCAGCCCAATACATGTGTTTGGACCTGTGTTAGCGAACCACGTCTTCTTGTTCTTAGCCACAGTTGGTCTGCTCAAGATGACCTCTATAACCTGCAATTAATAGCTAGAGCATAATAATTATTGGTTACCTTATAGACACCTACGTAAGCCATTAACAGTTCATAGTTGTGGTCTATAATTTATAGCCAATAGTGTAGAAGGTCACGTTATGTTTTCGTAGCTCTGTTCTTTGCCCTATTGAATAGCTATCCAAACAAGCCACCTTAATTGGATGTGTGGGTGGGTGTAGGGTCATATTGACATTGTACAGTATCCCCCCAGGGAACAAGCGATTGTTGTAGTGGCTGTGCATTTAGCAAAGTTAATGTGTTATCTTAATAAGCGATCATTATTATTATTAGTACCCTAACCTGTAGCCAATAGTTACGCCTTGCAGTATTTGAAAATTGTATGGCCTTTACGGAATTTATTTTGATTTCAGCGAACAATAGTTTTTTAATTAATTACCTTACCATTGGTTCCTATGATGTCATTACTGATAAATTATATCACAAATGGTTGTACTTCCATAGGAAGTTGCTATGGTCACAGGACAAGTGAAGTAGTGAAGTAGGGAAGGTAGAGCTTCCTGATTTGGGACAGCTTACAATTGTTACTGTTTGCCAGCTAGCTTGCCTTTATGCTTTCCCTAATAGAGTAGTGAATCTCAAGTGTGTGTGTGTGTATAGAATATCAGGAATTGAATCCACGAAATTCAAGTTATGGTAGCTGAAAGAATCCCCGAACCATTGATTACGTGATTACACATGCTACACTTAAAACCTTGTTGCCTCTAGTGCTTAGTCTGCTACTTTGTTAAATATGTAGGAATGGTATGCAGTGAGATTATTGTTTTTTTATAATCTATTTATTTTGTCTGCTTCTAAGAAATTCCATACTTTTTACATGTAAGGTTGTGCAAGTGGGCAGCTTTTTCTTGATAGTGTTTTAGGTACGTATGCATAGTGCACGGTGGTCTGAAGCCAGCTAAGAGTGATGTGCACACCAATTGTTAGCTTAGACACTCACTTCTTGTGGTCTAGGTCAAAGAGCTGCTTATCTGACACTTGAAATCTCGTTGAGTTGAGACAACTTGTTGTGATACAAGTACATGTACAGCATGCCCTGAGGGTGCTCAGTTTTGCTACTTGTTTAGGACTCTGAAAAGCTAATAATTTTATGTTTACAGCTCACACATTTTTTTCCCACACTTAGTTGTGTCGTTCAGGTTAAGGTAATTCGTATAGGCTAGTGGCGCAGATCAATACAGCGATGTTAACTATAGTCGCTTGTGCTTGTACTTGTTACTAGTTGGTGGTCCATAGGAGCCTAACGTCTGTAGTGTACATGCACTCAAGCCCTACATCATCCTGTCTGTCTGTCCGTCCTGTGCAGATATTGTTATCAGATTCATTTGTATGTGCTCCTAGTATGACATAAGGTGGCTGGATTGATAAGCTGCTTGACCATTATAACCAACAATGGTCTCAACAGCTGCTTCCATATCTGTTATCACCATTATTTGAATTCTAAACTTACCCATATCAAGCCAATACAAATTTAGAAGCCAGTGAAACTTGCTGATAGAGGTCGCCCTTGGACAGACTAAAAGTGGCTGCACAAAAGAGGTGACCTGCTGCTAACATGTGCTAATAAAGTTGAGACTAATTTGGTTGGGGAACATTAATTTCGGGTGTATTGTAAAAGGGAAAGGTTAACGACCTGGTCGCTTATAAGACAGTCACAATAGATACTGAATAACTCGGCTGCAGTGGCTGGGCGCTCTTGCAGTCTTGGTGCAGGTGTCCTCTGTGAGCTCACTGTGGCAGTTCCGCTCATCGCTTACTTTAATAGAATCTAACCAGACACCTCTCTAGGTGTCCAGGATGAAATTACCAATTTCCTAAGCTGTAGAAAGATATGCCATAAAGGATATAAAGGCCAATCTAAATCTTTCTTATTTCCTACCCTTGTAGTGTGACCTTTTTTAACATAACGGATAAACTTGACACATGTACTTCAGTACCATGCAATGTGTTATATGTACGCGTACGTATATCCTCTCAATAATGTGAATAATGTGAGTATGCTACCTCCTGCCCTCCACAGGACCTCCAGTACGACCCTGACGATACTGATGATTTCTCTACCCCCCTGGATGACAGAGGGCGGGCCATACTAGCGGCAATACAGGAGGACAAGAGACAAAAGTGAGTGTTGACCGCTAGTTTGTTTTACTTAATTAGGAATGCACATTGTATTCATAATAATAATTGTCGTTATAGTAATTATGTTTCATCTGTTATGTAATCACCAAGTTACGGCCATTCAAAGATACAACACTATACAATCATACATGCATGTGCATCACATGCTATGCTTTTTCTGTCCCCCTCTATAGGAGGAAGTCCAAGGGTGGTGGTGACATCCTGGCCCGGGGGGGAGGGGCCAAAGCCAGGAGACAGGAAGTAGGCATCAAGATATTCGTACCGGACTATCAAGCCAAACAGGATCAGTTATGAAGAATTTGAACAAAACTAGTATTGTACATTATAGTTTGTGATTTTATGCATAATCATATCAATTTAATTTCTTGCTGCCCAGCGAGTGGGCAGATCAAAGCAATTAATCCAGTGCTCTGTAATAATAATGGCATTTATATAGATTTTGAGTTGGGACTTAATTATGCCACACCCTCCAAGCCATTAACTACCTAGGAAGAAAACCTGAATTTAGCAAGTCACTAAAATTCCTTCAAAACACATGTCTTTTAATAGGGAAAAATTGACCAATCAGATCGAATTTGATAGTCATTTAATATACATAACATACGTACTTCAGTATAATAGATACCAGTTTTTAATATTACATGCATGTAGCAAGCGTATACAAATAATTAAGCAATGCAAGCGTCGCAATGTTCAAAAAAGAAATTTTTGAAATCTTGATAAATATGAAATCATCAAACACTCACAAAACTCAAAATAATCGTTAGAATGACCATTGGGGATCGAAGTTGCTATGGTTACACATTGGGTCTGGAAATGGAGCAACAAAATTAATAAGTACATAATAGAAACGCTAAAATGAGAAGTGTACAAAATCTCGCTCTCTCAATTGGAAGTTGAAAGAACACACAATCATGTGTACTCCTGAGGCTATACAGTGTATTCGAAACTGTTTTTTTTCTTATCTATTTTCTTGAATTCTTGTGTTGTGTGGTTTATAAAGGGATGATGGATGGTCGTATATATGTAAGTGCAGCTGAGATCACGACATAGCTGTGACAAATAACTCGGGAGTAGAATGAATGAAACTGCATGACTTCACTATATATATATGAGTTGATATGGTAACCGAAATTTGACGGATGATGGACAAACGTAGCGGCCGCAGATTGTGAATGGATTGTTTGTTTCGTTCTTTGTTACCTGTGAGAACTGGTGTCGATACATAGTGAGAATGCGTACGTACATCGCAAGTGTTGATTATGATATGAAATGATGTGTTTTTGTGACAAACAGCTACTAGAGAACTGAAAAATGGGCAGTAAATACGAACGAATAATTAATTATTAAGTGACACGCTTAATGAAGGTCACACTGCACACGCACACACACATTAATGCTGGCTGCTGGGTTGGGCAAGCCTGAACTAACAGTAGATTAAGAGAGTGGCAATCGATTGGAACTGAGACCTGCTGCTACAAATAATAATTATGCTGAACAATGATAAATGAAAGGAAGGAAAATTGAGGGAAATTTTAACTTATACACTTTAACAGCTGGAAATGAAGATTACAAAAATGCTTGTTTGGTGTGGTAGTGATTTTGATTGAATTTCAGAGCTGTGAAAAATTTGTTCCCTGACGAGTACGAAACATGGTTGCAAAGTGAATGGGTGAATGAAGAGTCGGACAAATGTCTTGAAAGAGAAAGTTTGTTTGTGGTTGCTTTACCACTTCTGACCACCGGCAGTCTGCAGGAGTGACAGAGAGAGAGAGGGGAGGGGTGAATCATGTGTATAGAGTAAGCTCGAGGGCCGGCAATAAATCAACACAGGAAATATGGGTAACAGTACTATCAAGTTTTAGCTCTTCTGACAGCTAGAGGCCATTGTCAAAAACATCATACTTGGCCGATTCGATAACACACATGTGCACCAAAGTATAACCGAATATATAGGGGCATGCTCGTTACGCTAATGTACATAAAGGCCATCACCATGGCAACACACTCACGAGGGTGGGCAGGTGTGCCTCCCCGAGGGTGGCGGAGGCGATGCTCTTGAAAAGGTCCTCCTCTTCTCCTTCTTGTGCACCCTGTGAGGACGGACAATACGGAGGAAAGTGAGGACCTCGATCATATCAACAACCAAACACACAATTTAATTCCTAAGCAACGTAAATCAATGCGTACATGCACACACACACACCCTGCAGTGGAATTAAGATACTACAAAGGGAAAAGCTAAAATAAGAATCGGGCTTCAAGGACAGATGTACCAATAAAACACGACACAGTACACGGTGTTTAAATAGTAATTTGTTGTGGAAAACCATATTTTTGCTCTAATATTGAAAATGAAAAAGGGCGTGCTTGTCAATTAAACCTGGAACCTAATACAGGTGCACTGTGTGGGAACAGGCACCAGTTAAGGCCTGAGGGTAGTGTATACATCCTGTGACAAACAGGTTGCCATAGGAAACTGTGGTTCGATATTGAAATGGACAAGACACAACAAAGGCCAAACTAATCAGTTACAGCTGGCAGTAATTATGCACTTTGCTATAAGGGGCACCTTTCAACATGTGTGCACCAGCCAATTTTGAGTATAATTATAGACATTACAAAGGTTAGGGCTTCTCTTCAATTAAGGCAGGAGTGATTTTGAAGCATTTGATCTTTGCCAGTAAACAGCATTGAAAGGACTCCATTATACAGCGTATCAACCTAGCCAAGGCGATGATATAAACTGACGCATACTCATTCATGCATGCAAGCAGTGCAAGCACTTAATTGGTAATTATGAAAGACAAATTAAAGTACACGTCATTAGACAATACATAGACACGTACATAACGTGTAACTACTCAAGCTTAACGCTGCCATGAATTAGTATATAATACCATTTCCCCATAAGAATGAACACATTGTTGAAGCACTTACGTAAGCAGTTGAGAAGGTCGTGGTTGAGCAGAACTCTGTTACCGTGGTGAGGGGGGTGGGGATGGATGCCTGCACGGAGGACAACAGGATATCATTATATACTACGTACAATACTCGTTATTTACTATCAAAACACGACAATCTATTTTTAAAGCTATTGAACATTACGTAATGTGTACATGCATGTGTACATGCATGACTACATGTAGATATTACTTCATTTGGATAACACAAAAAGCTTTCAAGTATCAAAACATTAAATATTATGTAAGCAAGCACAAGAAATAGTTTTAATGGAAGCTAGCGTATTCCATTTCAAAGAGCTTATACAAACCACGACCCAATTAAAGGCACTTTGAAGTACAGGCCATAATAATATGTGTACGTGTACATACGTCAGGTGACCAGGGCAAAAAAGAAACTGACAGCTGCTCGTGTGTGTACACACGGTAACACGAGCTACCAATGAGAGACATACTTCTGTGCGTATGGTTTAACAATGCTGACTCAGGCTAGGCCACACAAGAAGCCTACAGAAGCCGTCTAATTGAGGTCACTTGAGGTCATATAACATTATAATAGATGTAGACAGGAAAGAAACTACAGACCACTTCACATGCTTGGGACATTTCCCTACCAAAGCGGTTCACACAAGAACTGTGTATGTGACTGTATACTAGACTTGTATCGAGGTTAGAAGCCTTAATTATGTACATATCTAATAGACTAAAACTCACAGCATAATTTTCGAAAGCATACAACAATTAAGTTTCTTAACAACCACTAATTACTGGACACTGCACAATAGTACACGTACTTTAAATAACCAAAGTCAGGCTGTTTTCACTTTCGAAACACAATCATAAACTTTAAAACGTAAGTAAGCACTCACCTTGAAAGGTGATCTGATGGAGTCCCTCTCGTCCATATACGCAGAGTTGCTGAACGTCATGCCGACACCAGTCGATGGCACCATCGTCACGGGAGAATTGCGGCTACTCGGTATGAACCCGAACCCAGTGGAGGAGGTCGGAGAGTTACGGCTGACAGGGGTGAACCCAAACCCGGTAGAGGCAGTGGGAGAGTAGATGGGGCTGAATCCAGAGAGGGAGCTGGCCTCAGACGAAGAGTAGCCACTCGTAACGCTGTCAGAATTACCGAACCAGATGTTCGAAGTCGGTTGCTGCTGCTGCTGTTGTTGTTGTGCAGGGGGCGGTGGTGGTGGTGGAGCCCCGCCTCCAAGTCCGCCCATAATCCCGCTGACCCATCCCCCTCCGTTGTTGTAGCTTCCATTGGGCATTGGTCCATTGCTGTGGTTGGAGGACGTCTGGAACATAGAGTTGGAACGAAGAACAGCTGGCGGTGGTGGTGGTATAGCAGCTTCTTCAGGACCTTCTGGCAGAGGTTGCTCGCTCAACGAGTTGCTCCATAGTCCGTACCCGTTCATCGGACCTCCGTTGGCGTACCCGTTGTTTCCCACGGGGGCACTGCTTCTACGAAGCCTGGAGCGACCAAAGCCGGGGGCAGCAAGAGAGGGCTCTTTGAACGAAAGGCCGCTGAAAACGTCGGAGATTTCGTCATCGTAGTCGGTGTTGAAGCAGAAATTTCCCGAGACAGTACCCAGAGGACCTGCGGAGTGGGGGGTGGGGTGCATGTCGTTGAAGGGGCGGTGCCCACTGCTCGTGATGAGTGGAGGTTCTCCAGACGGTTTTGAAATGAGAGGAGTGTATTCGGCACGTCCGCCGTTGGTCATGTGACCGTTCATCCCCATCGTGTTGGTGACGTTGTATCCATTCATTCCGGGTTGTCCCATTTCGTTCATCCCAGCAGTTCCGTTTCCATGCACCATTCCATCGATGGAAGACTCAAGTGTGTACTTTCGCTCGGAATTTCCGCCATTCATCGACTGAGGCATAGGTCCAAGTTTGAATCCACCGAGATTGTTTACCTCGAGGGCGCCTGTTGATCCGTGGAGGGTAGTCAGACGTGTGTGCTCGCCCGAGAAATCCGTGAAGGTGCGGACGTTAGTGGCAGTGGGTGTGGCAGGAAGTGACTGGGGGTGGTTGAGGTGGTTGATCTCAGAGGACATTGGCATGGGACCGCCCATAGGGGGCGTGGCAGCATTAGTGGGGGAGGGGCTGTTGAACATGGATCCTTGCTCCTGTGTGGAGGTAAGAAAGAGAGAGAGGATGATGGCTATGTATACATGAAGTCTGAATGGACCAATTGATGAACGAAAAGAGTAATTTGATTTTTAACGAAATATCAGCTCAAAGTACATTCGACCTTCAAATACAGTTGCTAGGAAACACGCGTACATGTAGCATGCAAGGCTCATTCCAAATCAATGGGAAGCTTGTAATTTAGCTTATAACTTACGCTGGCTGGTATGAACTGAGCCATGTCACTCTCGTAGGAGGCCCTCAGTTTAGCGCTGATCAGAGACTCTGCCTTCTTACAGTTGTCAATGGTACCCAGAATGGTGATGGTACGCTCCATGTTGAAGGCTGTCAGCTCTTTCAGTCTGTGGGGGGAAGAGAAAGAGGGGGGTAATGATTAGTTTATGGGGGGGAGAGAGAGAGAGGGGGGTACGAATTAGTGCAAGAGAGGGGGGTAATGATTAGTTTGTGGGGGGCGAGAGAGGGGGGTAATGATTAGTTTGTGGGGGGCGAGAGAGGGGGCTACGGATTAGTGCAAGAGAGGGGGTAATGATTAGTCTGTGGGGGGAGAGAATCTAAATATTTAGGGTTGCACTGTGTATACATACAAAAGTATTCACCTATCGATCAATGCAAGCTACTAGGGGGCTGGCCACTTCAGCCATGCATGCATGCATATAGCAATTTGTTTAGATGTTTCCAGTGGGTAAATTCCTCTAGACTAAGTCATGAATGAACTGAATATCACCCAATAAATGTAGTGCCCAGACTCAATATGTATAGATTGCTGAATTGATTATCTTGACGTGTGAAATAAACAAAGCAAATCTATCCCAAGAAAAACAAGAAGGGGAGGCGTCCAGTGTGCATGAGTAATGAGGTCACTCTAATGAAGATGTACAGGGATGTGCCCACACACTGGTAGGTGCTAACCACCTCCATCCAGACAACAAACACAAATAACCATCATAATGAGAGCAGGTTACTGAACCATGCATCCATACACGTCAGAGCAGACAATAAACCAATACTCCTAGGCCTAAGTTACCACATCCATATGTATTTGGCTAAAAAGTGAGTTGAGGATTAATTGAAAATAGCCTCCACCACTAGAAACTTCTGGACACATCACTGTGTACATCTACATGCATGCAGCTTTTATAGTATAATAGCAAAGAAAAAATTTCTTTTCACAAGTAGCATTAGCCCAAAGCACACAACTGTAAAGTGCAATCTGTGTATACTCAACTCTGCTAACACTACACCACAGCTAGCTTAGAGAGACAGCTAGCAGCCCTGAAAACGTCTAGTCGAATCACATGTGCAATCCTAACCACTAGTGTGTAATCATTGGAGACAAATTTGGCACATGATTTGTGACATTGATATTGTAAGCCAAGTGTACCATCTGCTATTGTCGTAGGGTAGGGTCAATGAATATCGTTACACCGATCTATGAATAATTAGCAGAGCTCTAAACTATCCACCCCATGAATAAAACACAAGCTATTGTGACGCACTAGGTTCCAGGTCACCTCTCATTATCTACTTGCCTCTAACAAGCAAGCAGCAATCATACTTATTTCTCTGCACTAAAGTAGTTGACAAACTTAGTCGCAATTTAGGCATACTATGCAGCAAATGGAAAAGAATTTTTAAACAAAAAGAGATGCTCTAAGGAAAAATTATTAGGACTCTTATAACGATTTTCAGATAATATTCTACAACACAGCTAGAGCTACATAGATTTAACAATCCACCAAACAAGTTTGTCCTCACTGGAATTTAGTTAATGTATACCATCACATACGTACACGTATATACAACAAAGAAAAGATTCACAATTAAAGTACCACTTTACAAGAGACAGTGTAATGGTTGCCGGGGGTGGACTTACTTGGAGATGGTGATCTTTGTGCCCGACTCTGCCATGATACGCTTCAGAGTGTTGCCTCCCTTTCCTGCACGAGATCACATGACATCACATGACAACATCATACACACACACTCGATGGACGCTATTGAACCTTACTAACACTCATTCACCCAAAACACGTACAACAAAATTAGTAGACCAAACTAAGTAAATATGAACTTTGAACTTTTTGGTTTACTCTCTTCCGTACACGATATTGTTTGACCCTTGACCCCTGGGTACTCTTTTGGCATAACGACTATACTCTTCCTTAATTAATTAATTGATGTCATTAATTAACTGGCTCCAATTAGTCGTCATAACAGCAGAGTGCACATCCCTCCCACACTCACATTTTTGTACGTTTAACGAGAATCGTTTCAGATACTGCATACAATACTACCGTATAGCGGGTAATTTTCGTTGCTACCCATTTAAATACGTATAGCTCAGGATAGTGACGTTGTGAACCTATTGCGGTAGAATAATTTCGTAGTTATAAATTTTCGGTATGATGCTGAAATTTCCACCAAACGAAAACAACCCGCTATAATTATTATAGAGTACTGCATAATTATACCAAAAATAATGACACTATAATTATTATTCGATATTGAGACACCCCTCAATTGATCACATGATCGGGTGCGGATAATTATATTAGCTAACGTACATCCCATCAAGGTGAATGAGCGGTGAGTGCTAAATGATTACAGACAATAAATTAATAATTATTATTGGTATATAAAAAGTACATGACGTTGTGGTTTTAAGTTAATACATCACGTTGAATTGAAGGAATTACGTGGTCAGTAAGTTGGCCTCAACTTACAAAGCTTTAACTCCCACTCACTATATGTAGTCACCATAGAAACCTTGTACAAGAATCCATACACTACACCACTTACACACACTTATAGGAGCAACACACACTTGGTAATTAAAAGTTGATCTACAGTTCAGTCTATAATTATACTGACTGGCTAGTATATAAATAGAAGGGAATATACACAATTTAAAAAACTAAATATAGATGAAAAATAAAGTACCACCATTAAAAGCTTTCAACACTGCATTATAATTATAGCAATATTTACATATTTATTTGTGTACAATACAGACATTATAGTACAATTACAATTAGCTTACCGATAACGCGACCAATCAGCTCGTTGTGAGCCAGTACCTTGAGGGGCACCACAGGCAGTGGATCGTGGATCCTTCTGCAAGGGGGAGGGGCAAGGGGTGGAGTCAATACTATAATAATTACTGCACTTTGAAATACAAGCGCACATTCTCATCTGATATACTGATAAAATATCTACCATTGGGACATTTGTTGTAAATAAGCGTACGTATAGTTCGGAACTACATTACTATCAACTGAACCACATGTACTTATCAGATAACAAAATCTCAGTAACTATGGCTTCTCCAGTCCTGAAGGCACCTGACTATAATTGGGTGAACATTTCCTACAACACAGTGCCTCCGTTGGTTGACCATAGCAGATGCCTCTGGGCAACTAAGTTGATAAGATAAGAAACTTTCACTTGTCCGCCACTATTCCACAAAACCAAAATTTATGCCCCATTGTACCAATAATACCAAATAAATCCCACGGGTAAAGCTACGAGAGTGGTATGGGCTGTAATAAATTGGCTTGGGAACTGATTCGTATCAATCGATTGTCAAGGATAGACAAGTTAAAGGATAATTACTCCAATCCCATTGTAAATAGCTAATCTCATTGTACATGGCTCCTATTCTAACTTACTATGTTCGTATAGTCTTAGAGTGAGTACTGAGAGAAAAATCCCCTGAAAATTTAGACCCCCAGAAGTACATTACAGACATGCGCTCATTTACTGTACAGTGTTAATGGGACATGCAATGAAGGGTCATGTGATCAGCTGCTTACCCGGTGTCAAGGACTCCGCTGGTTACTAAGAGCTCGTGCTGCATTATCTTCATCATGTGATGGCATGCCTCAGTGCAGCACTCTGGGGGACCAATGATCGTCACGGCCTGGGGGGGGAGCGGAAGAGGGTGGTTAGGATGTGTGTGTGTGAGGTGTGAGGGTGTGGGGGAGGGGGTGTGTGAACTAATACAATGAGCGGTCATTTATGACATCATCTAATTTAAGGGCTAGTACGTTACTATACTTCCAGGAGTGATACATGTGGAGTGTGGTTCTGTTTGAAATATCGAAATTATTCCCGCAAGAATACCGCTGACAGCTAAGTCCTGTTGTACGCAAATAGTGACCAACTGTACTTAACATCAGGATAAAGAAAATATTCACGGTTCAATTTTGCGGTTGACCACAATATTAAGAAAGCAATGGACCGAAGCTTTAACCTGACACAACCATCTACTGACTTCACCAGCTTTAAACTAACAACCGCAATGAGGCATATACTGGAAGCCAACGACCCAAGGCAAACAAAAATTCAATTTCAAACACACACACGCTACATTACAATACATCACTCTAAACGATACTTCAGGGAAGACCAAAACACACACTAACTTGAAAGCACTCTGCCACCTGGTACACTGTATCTATAAGCCACACCCCTAACTCTTCCCTGACAGACAGTACAGATTTGCTAATTTGTAAGTGAGATAAATAACAGTTAAGGGGAAATATTGAGAGACCCAGTGACATGCATTATTTATTTATTTATTTAGTCATCCAATACTCCAGTACTGTACCGTAGCAGCATCACAATGCAGTGGACTAACAATTTGTTGCATTGTTTACAAAACCAGTTCACAAGTAAACACAAGTACAACCACAGACTCCATGTTGTCGCTGTTAAGCTCAAGGTACACTAATGGCGGCAGCACACTGTAGCACTATGTATACATGCAGTGAAAGTTACAGTACCAAGCATAAACATTTCCATGGAATTTGTACTGACATTTTTAGATTATTGTCCAAATAAACACGATAGCATGCAGAGATTGAGTTTGCTTGTAATTGAAACATCACTGAAACATCATTCACAATATGGGGTATCATATAGTCTAAAAAAGGTGAATTGTACAAATACAATGTTCTGAATCTCCATTATAGGGGGGAGAGTAGGTTCCAACCTTTTAAGAACCTTTTAAGAAGAGCAGCCTAACAAACCCAGCTGTGATGGACAAGCATCAACAGAGCCCGTACGAAAGTATGGAAGGAGAAGCAGCAACTACATCTGTGTTTGGTCTACTGAAGCCTTTACAACAGACATGAAGTGGATATTCAGCCAAGAATATATGTGTAGGATGATGGCTCAGCAACAAGCTTAGTATAATTTGTACAGCTTATTGCTGGCTAACAGCAAATGTCATGGATACCAAATTTAGGCCTATTTTGTTGAGTTAGCACAGGCCTGAGGCTATAACAAAATATAGCATCACCAGATACATCGAGAATGATTGAGAATGATAATCATACGTATGCATGCAGTGACTATATGCACACATGCAATTATTCAAATGTTATTGAACAAACTGCCCTTAAATACAAACATGCCAAAATGCAAGCTAACATGTATAAAGCAAATTACAATTTATTATTTACAGTAAATAGTAAATAAAAGCTGGCTAGCTTGGAAAAGAGCAGACTTCGTCCTGTCCTACTCCACATCCTGTCCTACTCCACACACTATTAATAATATTACTAATTAATTAAGAGCAAGCCAACAGGATGTAATGATCAGAGGAGGTCGGACACGAGTACCTCGATTAGGCTAAAATTGAGTTAATTAGTCACATGCAACAATGAATTTACTGTTGAATTTTGCACGTGACAAATCAAAGCCTAATCGAGGTACCCTTGTCGTATCTCCTCTGAGAAGCAATTAATTAACTGAAATAAAGTGGCTACAACCTCAAGCTAAGGACACTCTAAGTCAGCTACATAACCGTACGCCCATTTCTTTCTTTGCTGCCTCATTTTGTCTACTCTTTTTTGGCTACTATAATTATACCATCATAGAATAGCACACTATATCATTATTATACCTGACCATTGTTTCTCAGTAGCTATAATTATGTATAGCTGTACATCAATATGACACACAGACTCACCCATACCTTCTCCGTGGTACCAAGGCTCTCTCGGCGATGAACGTCCACTCGCGCTTTTGTCAGCTGTGTGATCAGGCGGATGGTCGCCCCGTCCTTGCCGATGATCGCTCCCACCATCTCGTTGGGGACCAGGATCCTAGAGGAGAGAGGGACGGAAATATTGAAACACTGCTGCACCATGTTTAATTAGATCAGAGGTACGTAGTATAAATTAAAAAGGGGAAAACTTGCCGTGGAAATAGAAAAAAATGAGTGATTATACCTAATTTATGTCGCACCATTGGTTACCCTTAACGTAACCGAGTCGTACGATAAAAACAAGTCCAAACTATTTAATAACCGCGCTAGTGTACACATAGTACGATACTCTACTGCGGTTAATTGGTGCAGACAAAAACAGGTCCCGCACATACATACGGCCATACACTGTACACAGAGATAAGCCTAGGAGATGGTAGTACACACATGACAGTGTCTACATTTGGAATGGCCGCTAAATCGAGTTAAAAATACAACCACGCTAATTGAGTTATTTGTACCAATCATAACAGTAGACCACTTTAAACAGCGGAATTACTCAGCCATATGGAGTTGGTGGTAAGGATACCGGTGGTGTGTGTATCTTAACGACTTGCACTTGCAAGCCCAAGAGTAATGAAAGGAAACAGTCACTGCATGTCCTAGGCCTTCAGTTAATGGCTCTTAGAGCAGCTGAAGATATACACACATAAGCATACCTTCTATCTTGAGCAAGCCTAGTTAAATTTTGTCTACGAAGGAAAAAAAGTCAAAAAGGTCAAGAAAAGCTCAGAGCAAAAACTATAGCAACTCTGTTGTAAAAGTACTTGAAGCTTTCAGCTAGCTGCCTACAATAGCCACTGCCAAACTGAATGGTTGTAATCAAGAAACAAAGTTGAATCAATTAAGATTCCTACTGTTGAAAATTCATGAAATTTGAAATGCCAGAGAAAAGCTTTTCCACACAGTGCTTTTCTTTTGTACACTATAATTACAATGTAAGGTCAATTTTTTTTAAATACAGAGACCACACCCCCTAATAATTATACATCACGGAGTAAGAAAAGTAACTTAGAACTACCAACTACTGTAACCAAGATGCATGGTTTTCACTTAAATTAACAATTTTAATTTGCTAAATTCGCTCATTTCGAGTGTTTACTCCACAGCAGTAAAAAACCCAGTGTTGTGAGAGTAACAAGAGTGTTTGTGTGTGGTGGGGACCAGCAAGACCTTACCACACACTTGGGGAACATTGATACCCACTTACAACTTACACTTAACTATCAAAACAGGAGATGTGAATAATTTTATATGGTCTGTCTAGGCACTTGAAGAAAGAGCTTTATCAGAAGGTGGTAGAGCCATGAATGTAGCCATGGTGAGGGCTGGTTTATAAAACAGGAGGCTTCTAGCTAAACTAAAAAAATTAATTAGTTTACTAATTAGAGTCTTGATTAACCTTTAATTAGCATGTTAGCAGTAGATTTAATTAAACCCAAGTAATAATATAGAAGCATGCCTTTTCATGCACAGTGTCACCATACATGGCCTCAAGGTGGTGGTCACCACTTATTCAAATGTTAGATTGCACCTCAATACATAGTGAATACACCCAAACCACGCAGTAAAGGGTGCAATCAGATGCAGCTAGCAAGCTATAGCTCTACTAGAGACAGGGCAACAAAGAAGGAGAGAGAGGGGAGAGTATCGTCATAATTATAAGCATTCCTCTCACCTCAGTGGGAAGTCAGAGTTCTTGGAGGGTGAGTTGGAGAGGCCGGGGGATCCTTTACGCATGGTGGTGTTGGCGGGGGAGATGGTTCGCATTGTCGTGACACCACCGTCTACGTACGTCACCTGGTGAGGGAGGAAAGGGTTAAATAATTAATTAGAAGGTTAGAGCATACAGATTGAGGATGATGAAAAATGGCTTCGAAATACTAAACAGGGAAATTATGATGCAAAAGTGAACTAACAGGAAGGCGCATGGTTTGAACTACAAAGCCTGATGAATGACCACTGATATGACCTTAGGATTGTCTCTGAGTATTTACACCAGTGAGTTAGAGCAATAATCTTGAGACTAATGACACCACACGCTGGTGGCTGAGCAAGCAGGACACAACATGACCAGCCCAACTCAGACAGTCCACTATCACATTTGCCCTTATCTCAACAGAGTAGCTAATTGACCACTGTTACCAGGGCAACCAAGTCCCGGCAGTATTACTAAGAAAAAGTTGACCTTATTTTGGGTTAACAGGAGGAGCATTTTTGTGTCCAATTATCCTCTTTGAAAATCAGCATTTTATCACATAATTAGAAGCTCAATCTCAACTTATCTTATCATTAATTTTTATAGTTTCCGAACTTCTAAAATCATTTGATAATTAAAAGTTTTGCAATAATTTATATTACATCTGAGACAGATACTGTAGTATCACTAACTTCTTTAATACGCATGCCTTGCATCTGATCCTGAATCACCTATTGTGTCATGCTGGGATCCTATTTCAAAGTACAATGGTGGCCACAACTATACCTATATGCAGACTAATATAGACAGTTTATGGGCTGCCATGCTCCAGAGTGGTGGTCTAATTTAAGACATGAGCAGCTGCATCAGCTAAGTGTTAAGTGGTTAATTGCTGGCCTCTTGCCTGCTGACCCAACTTCGTTAACAACCTCGTTAACACCCAAGCTTTAAAAAATGTGCTTGGATCAAGATACCCAAATTGAAATAAACTGCTCACAGCTATTAATGTACGTACCCAAAAGTTTGGTATCTGCAATGACATTCAGAAATCTTCAACTAACCAAAAATGGGCAGGAAAATGAAGGAATTAAAGATTTAAGAGGGGCAGTAAACTACATATAAATATGAATTTCATGTTAACTACATACTGACAGTAGCTAGAAGCATTGTATTGACTATAATTGAGCCAGAAAAAAAAAGCATAAAATAATTAAAAAGGGTACACATAGGAGCTGAACACCTCTGAACTGGACCAGCCAGTGATGACTCAATACAACACTCAAAAGTGCAAGTCATGTTGTGGGTGAAGGTGTTGTGCCACATTATAGTGTTGAGCTTAGGTAGGGCTAACACAGGAGGCAGGTTAACACCAACCACACACCAACCCCCCCTGCTGAAGAGTTGTCTAACAATGACATTGTATATATACTAGCTTTTAGGCCAAAACTATTCGGCTGCAGGGGATGGAAGTAGTTGGTATAACTATAGCTTATATTACACACTCACCCTTGGAGAGTGATCACTAATGCCTTCACCAAAGTAGCCAGCAGCTCTGAGAAAAGAAAAGAAAGCAGACAGTTGATGTGAGAATATTCGTGCATATTAATTAAGAGCTAGTGTTCAGACACACAAACGCTTGAGTGTTGTTGGATAAACGTACTTTTGAGCTTGTTCCTGCGTCTCATAGGTAATGACAACCTTGCGAATGCCATACTCTCCTGTGAGTGAGAAAAATCGAATTAATTATGAAAACATGCAGAAACAGGATGATAATTTTACCACAATACTATACTACTAGCATGCATGTAATGGTTGTGTATATATGTACCTTCTTCTATCTCCATCTTGTGCACTTGTCCTAGTTGAGTGAACATTCCTTCCAGATTCTGCAAGACACAAAATGCTATGGTAACGCACACTGATACTAGAGCCAGCAGACAAGGTACAGCTGCAGTAGTATGCATATAAGATAGCCTTTTAATGCACAGCTACGATATAATTATACTCAAACATTGACTAGCGTTCAAAAGACAATTTCTCACTGCACACTTCAGCTAGACAATAACTAAAGCAGCTACTACTATTCTCTGAGTGTCTTGCTAAATAAAGAGTGGAGCCATTATCCATCTCACAATACCCACTGTGTAAAACCATGGCCCAGAACACATACAAGCTAATCAACTAGCGTAACCAACAGGATTGCCCAGGGCCACAAGTTACAACTAAGCACCAAATTTGCTGGTTGAGTATCTAAGCAGAGTGACCATCATGCCAGGCAAGTTATTGCAGCTGTGCTTATATTATATATAAGAATCCTTTCTTGTGGGCTGTAGCTAGTGACTTAGGTATAGCAAGCTATCATAGTGGTGATGTGAATTGCGTAACTAAGGGTATTCAGGGCATGGGTTTTAAAATGTGAATCACATGAGATAAGAAAATGTGTTGAAAGGAATGAATTCGATCACTTGCTAGGGAGGTCAGGAAAATTTATCGAATGAATTTGAGTGCGGATTGTGAATGTATCCATTCCTCAGATCCAACAGATTGTCAGTTAATGAATAGCTAACTAGTTTGAGTCATATGACTTAAAATAATTATTATATTGAGCTGAAATTCATTTAAATGCCTGCAAAGAAGCGTTGTATAGGAAGTTACCGACACTTGCAAAATGTTAATTTGGCAAAAGCCTAGTATAATAATCTCATACAGTGAAAGCACAAAACTATTTTAATTAGCAAATGACTTGTATTTTGTGCACATTATATGCAATTTCTACACCCACAGGTAAGTTATCAGAGGTGCATGTCAGAATGAACACTTTGCTGGAATGAATGAATGAGTAGCTAGAGAGAGAGATAGAGTTTCAATGACGACAGACATGCAGTGATAACTTGTCTGGGCTCAACGGGTTACTGCCACTATATCAACTATGGTGGTCAGAGGGAGATAAGATGTTGGATGGCTTCTAAATTGTCAGCTAGCCTGCCGATGGATGCTTCCTTTCAAGGTCACCCCACTCTCTATCAACTATTGTACTAATTTCTTGACTAATTTATAATAATTGTGCAAAAATATGCAATTCTACTACTGTAACAAGTCTTTACTATGCAAGAGATGGCTATAGAGCTTGTTCTGAGCTTTCTAATGCACTTCTAGTTTAAAACAACAACAGATACATCAACAGCATACACCATTAAACATTGTATTATAGCAATTATGCACACATACATGTAAAGGAATGAATGATTAAATGTACTTTACCATTCTACAGATTAAGTAAACTCCGGTGCTCATTCCAGCTACACTGGACACGATAGACTACATTACGTTGCAGTGCATGCATTGCGAGATCACATTAATTACGGCTGTACTTTGGAATTCCACTATTAGTGGCAACATTACACGGCAGAGTGACTCAGATATTAATTTTCCGCAACAGCTTTCTTACCTGCACCGTCAGATGAGGGGGTATCTCGGTCACCTCTACTCTGCCACACGGAGACTTGCGTCTGGGAATAAGAGAACTTCAATTGCATACTCAAAGATAGATGGACAGATATTATAACAACGAATGGAAACAAAAAATAACCCTAGAACGTGACTATGAGAGACTCTCAGAATATCCGCACCCTCAAACTAAGTATACTTCCTTTATATCACAACATTGCATCACCAGAGATGAGCTAAAAAGAGGTTTTTGGGCAACAAGCCACAAGCCTACTCTGCATCTTTTTACTGGGGTGGTTTACAAGATATTGGATTATGGCTGAATGTTGTGCAACATGTGGCCATGACTAATAGTAAACCTGACAGCCACAGCTCTGCATAGCCATGCAGAATAATACTCTAATGGTGGACATGTGGAGAGTCGCCATGGCTTGCTCACAACCTTAATTTCATTTCATTTCCCCTGCATGCAAACATTTCTATGAAGACAACTTAACTTAATTTAAGCTGCAGCCCTGCTTGCATGCAACGCAACAAAACAATTATTGAGATATTCAGTAGACATCATTCTACAAGGGCAATCATTCTCACCTGGCACTAGGTCTTTGCTGATGAGCTGGTTCCACTATCATGGGGTGACCTAGAATGTCCGAGCCTGCATGGCAAATAAAATGATATGAAATATTTATGGTAGAAAGAGTCGACAGATTAAATGGCAATGCAACGAACTTCGAAAATATTACAGTAGAATAATAATGCTTATAAAGCAAATCTGATAAAAATAAACATGAAGTTATTATTAATGGATGAGTATTGACAGCATTTAGCGTGCATGGCTGCAGAAGCTTGTGACAGGGTATGGCTAGCTGCAAGAAACTGCAGGCTCAACACATGTGCACTTATCACTCTAAGTGAAAGCTACCCAGCAATGCACGACACTATTAGCATAGCTATAGAACTTAGCTAGAACTAGAAAACTGCAGCAGACATGAATACGAAATATGCAAAGTGGGGGGGTGCAATGTTGTTGGCTAGCTACAACCATAACTACAACCAAACTTGTAGTACGCATACAACACTTATAGACCTAAAAAGTAAAGCAAATCCCCTATAGCAGGTCTTCTGCAGTTATTACATGATTCACCTACTGCTGTAGTATAATATGCTAAAGCTCAAGCACTGCATGCATGTACAGGAGCCACATCACCAAGCAACAGTGCTGCAGGACAGGTCACTTCCTCACCATTCAGTTCTCTCATGGCCTCATCTGCAGACACTGGATTGTCAAGCTCCACAAATGCATAGCCATTCTTCATGAGTACTTCTCTAACAGTCCCATACCGTCCAAATAATGATTTGATGCTCTTTTCGTCTCCTTCTGTAGATAGATTGCCAACATACAATTGAGTCATGGTTGATCTGATTGACGAGTGCAGACTAAATTTCTTCGAGCTGTGCAACCTAGCTAGCTATCAATAGAGCTAGTAACAGTTTGTCCTATAAATCTGAAGCTTTAAACCAGAGTTCTTTTCAGGGGCGTGTCTGGCACCTAATCAACCACGACAGGAAGCAAACAGGTCATGAATATGATTATACGCTAAAGCTGCACATGCGCACTAAGGAACAAGCTTGCCATGACTTGTGTTGCACAATACTGCAAGTACTAAATTATTATCTTTTCTTGGAGGAGGCTAGAAGCCATTTTGAACACACAACAGCCATGCCCCAATAATGGAGTACAAAATGACGAAAAGACAGTGGTTAAAGCAAACAGATACAACCTATTAAATAAGGAAAAGCAATAAAGTATATTGCAAACTCAGTTTATTTCAATCTGGTCTGAATGATGCTTTGTTACATAACCAAGAATGTTGCTAGCTGAGGACTGAGGAACATACATAAAGAGTCTACTTTCACTTGCCTTCGAAGAATATTTGGTCTCTAATATACTAGCCTCGTCCCGGCCGAGTTGTCTCTAAAATAACGCTAAGGTCGCCAACTATTTTTTCCCTTCCTTGAAATGAGGCTACTAACCTACCAGCTTGCAGATATAAGCCTATAATTATAGTACACGTGCATGCAATGTATCAAAGCGTGTTCTATCTGCATCCAATAGTCTTCTATACTGCAGATCAATTAACAAAAACCTTATGCAATAAAATAAAAGCCTAGTGCAATAATAAGGAATAAAAGAGATCAAAGATATAGTAGTGGGCTGATGTACGCTTTTGTGAGTAGAGCAAGCACCACCTCATGCTGACCAGAGACTGTTTTTACACAAGCTATTGTCTGGGAACTTTGCACAAACACCGCAACTAGCTCAACCACAGAGTAACCTCATTCTATAGTCCCATAATACTAAATATTAAATACATGTGTGAGATACAATTTAATATGTGGCAGCAATGTGCTAATTAAAGATATCTAGAACAATTACCTAATAATTGGTTAATGAGCTAATTTCAAGCCAATTACCTAATTCCATTGTTCTGCCTTAGTTAGTGCATGGACACATACCTTCACACTAGCAGGACCAAATAATGGCAGACACATGCTTTTTAAATGATTTTCTAGAGTCCCTCCTTTAGTAAACCACGGTGGTAATGGCAATACAAGCTTTGGTAGGGATTGTACAAATATAGACCACATAACATGTGCATAACACAGTCTGAAAACGCTTCTATAAAAAGAAATTGACATCATGCATGAATGCAATAATTATTATAGGGACACTATAAAAGATAAAAGTTCAAAAAGTTAAAGTTATAGGTTGATTAATAACAACAACTTGATGCAGCATGTACTTACACATAGACCTACATAGCTACTTACACGTATAGCAGGTAATTTTCGTTGGTGCAAATTTTGTATGAACTACCAATAAGTTAATGTTCGTATTTCCATATTTGTACAGCTCAGATCAGAATAGTGACGTAAACATTAATAATTTCGCATTTTAATTACATTTAATGCTTTAATACGAAAAATACAAAAATTTGGACCATATGAAAATAACCTGCTCTAAGATATACATGCAGAAACCAAAGACCAAAAAAGTGGAAAAATCCAACGAGAGCTCATGTTAAGTGTTAATGCAGTGTCTAAGAAATGCGCCTTATCTTTAAAATATGACACCTACTCTGGTCTCATCTCCACTGCAACAGTCTTGATTCACTCCTGCAGAACCGTTATTATCACATTTTATTGTACTACCAAAAATTCCCATTACAAATGTGGCAGCATGCCTGGTCAAGGTTGCAAGTGCCAGCAATAGGGTGTTGTGAATACAGTGGTTGTCTGAGTGTCTGTTTGGTGTTTGGTCACTCTGTTGAGGTTTCAAACTGTGCTGGGGAGGATGTCACATGTCACATCATAGATAAGGGACGACAGGAATGGTGAGCAGAGAGGAGGCTAGGCAGAGTACAAGGCCACATCCACAATAGAGAAGTCCTCCGCAGTGGTACCTGAGAATGAGGAACACATCATCTCGATGACATGCACGAACAACAACAGTCAACAAAATAACTGCCCTACTAAGAACTAATGTTGTAAACGTGGTGTGCAATTTATATAATTATAACTCACCCAAAAAAAGTGATGTGAAAAATGAGCCAGAATCCAGAATCATTCTTCTTCTGGTAAAGGCAGCCAAAAGGCAATTATTGGCGGCGTTTATTCGGGCAACATTAATTCTTGCACAATCGAGGTCCTCCCCTTTTTTTGCATACCCTGCACTTGCACATGACCATGAATTTGATTCTAGTGACAATTTGTCCTACTAGCTATATACTAGCTCTAAGCTGAGCTCTGAAGATGACTGCAATCAGCAATATGTCACTAGTATTACTTCTCCTTATAACAGTGATAGTCAAGTCTAGAGGAGAACCTATAAGTGAGTAGACACTAGTCAAAATGTGTTGAAGAGCCTTGTATTGAAATATACCACAGATATGTTCATACTATAGACAGTAACACTAGATTAGCTAGCGTGTAAATTATTTTGCTGTTTTGTTCTGTTCCATTCTAGGTCTGTCAACCATTCGATACAAATTCACCACCTGTGGTCACGGTGGTCGAATAGGTCCTACGTATGAGATGTGTCTAGGCGAGTACACTAACACCTCGATTCTCGCAAATCCAGACAACTTCTTTTTCTACAATAAATTGCACTCCAGTGGAGAATATTTCGCAGGGGGACAAGGATTCAGAATTCCCACAACTGGCCGTTACAATGTGACCGTAGCTGGTGCTTCTGGAGGAAGGGGAATATGTAACATTGACAAAGGTAAAGGCTTGCTGTGGAGAGGGGAATTGAACTTTGTAGCCGGTGAAGAGCTTTTGATACTTGTCGGTCAAAAAGGAAGAAGTCCATGTGAAAGCGAGGATTTTGTGGGCGCTGGTACATTGTGTCAGAATCCACCATTAAACGAAACTGAATCCGCTGTGTGCAACGAAACTTGGTACTCTAGACTTTTACTGACTGTTCCAGACGACAGAGCTGATTTTGTGTACGCGAATATAGGAGGTGGTGGCGGAGGAGGGGCTAGTTTGATCCGATTGATTAATCACACTTCGGACGGACCAATACCAGCACAGTTTCCTCTTTTAGTGGCCCCAGGGGGCGGAGGAAGTGCATGTTTAGCTGTGTACAATGTGACCAATCAAATACAAGCAACATTTCCTGACAGTTTAACAGATATGGAACAGTACGAGTTTTTTATGAATGCTAAATATTCACTGTATGACCCTGAAGATTCGGGCGGTCTAGGAAGAAGAGGATATGTTTACGAGCAGTCTAGCTTCAGGGGGGGTGCTGGTGGGGGGTACTTCACTACTCGGAATTCTGGTGATGTTGACGGAGGTTATCTAAATGCTGAAGAAAATTTTGCTGAAGGTGGCTTTGATTGTTCAAGACAGCTCTTTGATTTGTTGACATATATAGACTCTACAGATATTTACGGTGGTTTTGGTGGAGGTGGTGGGCAATGTGGGGGTGGGGGAAGTGGTGGTGGTTTCTCTGGGGGGAGGTCAACAGGAGCGGACCACTCGTTACCAGGACAAGGTGGTTTCTACTATAGAGTTGGTAGCATTACCAGTGATTATCAAGACAAGAAAGAAACAGTGGAGACAATTAGTGTTTCTTTGAACAAGTTTGACGATGGATTTGTAGAGTTTGTGTTGAGAGACTGTGGATGTGGTGAGATGTGCATTATCAATGAAGTTGCCGACACTTTTGAATGTTTTTGTCCTAATAATGAAACGGTATTAGCCCTCAATGGATTCGATTGTGCAAAAGGTGATATTTGTTTGCATGATAATATTTCCCTGCCGGTATGATAGGAAACAATGCATGCTTGTTAATCTGTACTTATATGCATAACTCATGGAACAACCGTGATACAATAGGTGTAGTAAGTTAAGCAACCTATTATGGTCTTGTTTTTATTGCAGACATTGTATTGGATTTTAACGCCTCCTCGGAAGCAGCTGTTCTCATCAAAGGCATAACCTTCACACCTGTCTACTTGCCTCAGGCTATCAGTCTGTTTGCAATGAGCGGGGCTGCCTCAATGAACGATAACACAACATCCTGTACCTTAGTGTTCTTTGGAGCTGATTCAAAGCCTGCCTTGGCCACCAATGTACTCACTGACAGGTACAAATACAAATACACATCATAAAAATTAATCTATAGGCTGTATATACGTGTGTACAAATATATGCCCTTCATAAGAGATTAATCTATAAGCTGCATGTACCTGTTCTATTATAATTATAGACTATACTATTTTTACATTCTTGTAAGACAGGCTATATACATGTACAGTTTGTATTTCAATAAATTATTTCCTATGCAAGAAATCTAAAATTATTATCTGTCACTCCAGAACAAGCAGTAACCTTGACCACCTCTCAGTGCTCCACTCTGATGCTGCTAGCACCTACTCTCAGTCTGCCTATCACAAGTACCTCCCCCGGGCAGTCACGGTAACAGGAGGTGTACTAGTGAGCGAGGGACACTGTCAGCTGCTGATGGAGCAAGTTAATCTCACCATCAGCACTCAGAATGTTTCCTCACGTAAGACCTCCTTTTGGCATAATGGGTTACAATTGTCTGCATAGTGTACCATAATGACACTGTATGGTTTGTTCACCATTATAATATTATGCCGCTATAGGTGTACAGTGATCTCTGCATACACACATGCACCCTTACATTTCCTGGCAATTAGCTTATATTCGTCTCCAGTGCCTGTTTCTGCAATTTCACTGGTACAAGACTATAGCGACAATGAGCTCATTTCTCTCGCTCAAACAGTATTTGGAC
This sequence comes from Halichondria panicea, assembly GCF_963675165.1. Lineage (NCBI taxonomy): Eukaryota > Metazoa > Porifera > Demospongiae > Suberitida > Halichondriidae > Halichondria > Halichondria panicea. The sequence continues at coordinate 1,929,132 of NC_087390.1, forward strand.
TAGATACAACCGCTGCATCAACAGGACAAGATACGACAACAGCTACTGAATCTGCAACTAAAGTGTTTGGAGAGTTTTCGGAGGTTGTGTGGTCCCTGATTGGCATCAGTGTGTTGTTCTTTATTGTACTAATCTGTGTGACTCTTATAGTGATTGTCAGATACACTTGGAAACGGTCAAGAAGTGGGTGAGTTCTTAACAAACACAATAGTATATAGTCCAAGTTATTATTTGAAAATTCCCTCGTAGAAAACTAGTGATAGAGTTACAACCACCGCCACACCTTGATGCCAGCGCAGGGAGCATGATTCCAAACGCTTACTACCACGCATTCTCAGTAAGTGTATTGAGGTTATGGGAAAGACTTGTTATGGAACATGCAGTGCTTATAATTTTAAAACTTCATGTAACTATTCTTTCTTCTGTAGGTTCCACCAAATGACCCGTTTGTGCCTAACCAATATATTCGGGCCTGCCCCCCTAAGAAACTCGATCAACACGACTACGAGATTATCAGCTTCTCTGATTTTGACGATTCTTCCAACAGAAGAACCACAACTGATGTATGTCCGCTTGTATCCTTTCTTTCACCCGTATTATACCATTAATAATCAGTATACACAATCTTTCATCTGTTCATTATTATAATATAACTATTGCGTCTCATGCAGCATTAATTTTTTGTTACCCATGCAGTACAATGCAATCACTGCGTCTGCACGAAACTTTCACACAAAATTTGGAGTGACTGCTCCCGTTCATGACTTCACCTCCTACAACAAGCACAGGGTGGGAGACCTGGGACAGGTAGGTCATATAGGAGACATGGTAGCACCATAAAGAATGTACTGTCATATAACTGTCTGTGTGTATACTGATGCAGCTATGGGAGTACCCTCGAGGGAACCTCATCTACCTGAGGGAGTTGGGAGAGGGACAGTTTGGAAAAGTCCTTCTCATGAGAGCAAAAGTGAGTACATAATATTATTATATGCCTGTGAATGCTGAGCTGCATGCTTGTGATCACATTTGTACTTTTAACTCTAACTTACAGCATCCACATGTATTCACAAAGCGAACAACACAGTCTTAAACTCTATAACTTACTCCTCATGCTTCCAGGGTATAGCCAACTTCCAGGGAGCGATCCCAGTGGCTGTGAAAACCCTCTCATTTCGTGCTCCTAACATGCTCCAGAAGTTCATTGAAGAGACTAACCTTATGAAGAAGTTTTGTCATCCAAACATTGTCAGTTTACTAGGTAAGACATTTGATGTGCACTACATTGTCAATAGAAATAGGATGAAGATCAATGAATTTATATACTGTAGAACCTCGATTTTCCGGAATCTTGGTTTGGCTCAAAATGGGCTTGTCCCTGAATGTGTATGGGCAATGAAGAGCCGTTACCATGGACACAGACATAAGTTTTTACGGTCGTGCATGCACAGACACCCATGTGCACTAAATTTGCACTGCTGTTTATCAACTAAGTGGGCGGATCGAGGCGTGGTTGATCCATTCGATTATCCGTCATGTTCAGTTATCCGGCCTGCCTAGGTGTCCGAATAATCTAGGTTCTACTGTATAGTTAAATGAAGTCTGCGTGCATGAGAGCTTTTGTTTTATCCCGGTTAGTTTTTGCATGGTATATAGACGATTTATGCTTTGACCTTTGCCTCTCAACATCAACCTTTTCAACAATTCACGCCGTATCAATCTACACAACACACTCACTATGCAGGAGTAAGTAGCCATGACGTAAACGAGGACAGTGCTCCCCTGATGATACTGGAGTACATGCCGTATGGTGACCTGCATGGATTCCTTAAAAAGAACAAGTCAGTAAATTGTTGTATTGGTTTATGGAAATTTGAATGTTGGTGAATTATTACAGGCCCCAGCCCGATAACCCTTCCACTATAACTCCAGCTCACTTCTTTAGCATCGGGAGAGACGTAAGAGAGAAACCAATAATTATTATAGATCTATTACGTAGGACAATAATTGCTTTATTAATTAACTACCAGTACGTTTATCTAAAATTGTTGAATGCAGGTTGCTGAAGCTCTCTCATTTCTGGGCTCACAAGGCTATGTGCACAGGGATGTGGCTGCTAGAAACTGCCTAGGTAAGGTTTAGTGCAAGAGTAACGCTCGAATAATGGTTGTTGAGTTAATGATCTTTACCATCGCTAGCTAGTTCAATAGTGGTTTACTGTAAGCACGCTCTCTACCATCTCTCCTCCCAGTGGGTCCTGACCTAAGCATCAAGATTGCTGACTTTGGGCTCTCTCGAGCTGTGCAGACAAAGAACTACTATCGAGTGGAAGGAAAGACAGTGCTACCTGTGAAATGGATGGCTCCAGAATCACTGATTTATGGAATCTTTTCTACTGCCTCAGATGTTTGGTAAGAAAGAAATGGTGGTAAGGCTCTAAATCTGGATTTATAACACACCAGTTAAATCCTAAGTACAGTTTACATCTATTGGTTCCATCTAAATTAATTTGTCGTGCATTTAGTATGCTTTACACAACAGGTCGTTCGGTGTTCTGCTTTGGGAGGTGGTGTCGTTTGGAGAACTACCTCTGGATGCTTTGACCACCGAGGAACTTATCGAAATGGCTGAGACCAAAACACTGTGCCATCAAAGGTAACCATGCATATGTAACCACAGCTACTTGTGCAAAATTTTCCTCCCGGTGACCAGTTCATAATTATTATTGCTTTCATTTCTATCTTTGTTTAGAACACTGTATTTGGTCACTATACTGCAAGGTTGTTTAATTCTATCTGTGTGTAATAACCCTTATATATACAGCGAGGTCTCACAATAAAATGTCCTCTTCTTCCTCTGTAGACCTGAGAATTGCCCTGAGGAGATTCACATGGTCATGTGCAGCTGTCACCAAAACAACCCCACAGACAGGATCGGGTTTGAAGAAATCTTAAGGAATTTTTCAAAAGACAATATTGATGACTATTTTGAGAAAACAATCGAATCCATTTAATTTTAATTGAAGGCGGTTTTTACTTGTGCGAACCTTTGACATTCCCCCCATTCATAGTGTTCTTTTTTATATTGCTGTCAGTGTGTTGTTTTACTACTTAGTCAACAGTATGCTGTAGCCCTTCAAAACATAGGAATATATGATTTACTCACACAAACACACGTGCACACAAACATACAGCCATGTCTATCTATAACTGTCCACTGTTTGTTAATAGCAATGGCTGCTCACTCTCTGGTATAGCAGTCAATGAGGAGGAGCTTGGCAGTGGTGGTCTCTTTTTGACCACGTTGAAAAGTTCCATGGCGATAATCTCAGTGAATGACGGCCTCTCATCCACCTCCAACTGGTGACAGTCAGATACAAGTTCCCACAGGTCACCAGGGGAACCCAGAGGTCTGAATATAGACAAACAACATTTATAAAATTGCTTATTGTGATCACTGTATACGAAGATATGAATACAACAAGCACGGTGTGGGTGCACCTAAAACAACCACTTAGCTTGGCTTCTATGCATGCCAACCTTGGTATAGGTTTCATAGGAAGAGAGAAATGAGAAATTAAAGAACAGTAGCTTCATTAATAAGGGAAAGCATGCAAGGGCAATAGAAATGTAGATAGAATTGTTCTCGGCGATGGCTACTACACAGTTATACTGACTGGGAATGAGTGACGTGGTTACACATCTATTAGTGCGTCCATGGCAGCAGTATCAGCACTCGATCAGTACAGCTAGTATAATTTGACGTAAGTAGTACGTAGCTACTAGCTACTAAATGTTTGTACCTGGTGTGGTGAAGACGTCCATTCTGCGCTGCATCAACAATATCTTGAGTACTCATATCAGGCAAAGCCTGTTGCCCAAACGTTAGAATCTCCCAAATCATAACACCATAAGCCCTAGAAACAAAAAGAAACAATAGTTTCCAACTCCAAATATGATTCGTTAAGGCCATACCGATTACAACTTGGTTATATAGAACAACTTGTTTCTAACATAGCTTTAAAGATGCATGCTCTATAACTGTGAACCCAAGGCTTAGTATTAGCATAATTATACTCACCAGACGTCAGAGGCTGAAGAGAACTTTCCGAGGAGCAGGCTCTCAGGAGCCATCCACCTCACAGGTAACACCGCACTACCAGCTACTCTGTAGTAGTCCTTGTTGTTCACTCCTCGTGCCAGACCAAAGTCAGCTATCTTGATCTGGAGTCCAGAGCCAACTAGAAGGGGGATAAAACAGTTAAACTTTCATTCTGAAACTGTTCATTAATACATGCATATATAGCCAAGTCTCGAGCTACAACTCCTAATACGCACAAAACAGTTATAGCTTCAATGGCAACTTTCACGCTTTGGTCTGTCCTAAAAAATGACTCACCTAGACAGTTTCTCGCTGCCACATCTCTGTGCACATACTTGTGCTGGGACAGAAACTCTAGACCATGAGCAACCTGTAACCAAGGAAACATGTAAATTGGTCAGTCAAAATACACACTCACAATCTACATTAATATTCGGTTAAAACACATAATTATGGTTGATACTCACATCATAGGCAAAGGTGTAGAAATGCAGCTTCTTCAGGGGTGAGGGCTTGTTGGGACCAGGTCTGCATGTATGAAGGGAAATCACTATTGACAGACTGTCAGTGAGAGCTGTCTATTGTGGTCACTCTGTAAAATAAATTAATGGCCCCTAAGTCACTTGTTAGCAGGTCACCTCTTTGTTATAGCCCGTGACTATTGGTCTGCCCAATGGTGCATGACTGCTATTTTATAACAGCTTTCCCTCTGTTCAAAGCTAGACCACATTATTAAAACAGCTGGAGAGGGTTGCAGTTGAACATCTTTCAACAGATTAAACGGAGGGGGGGGGTTGCAGCTCAACAGCCGTAACTTTAGTATCAAAATTTTCCTGAATGTCTAGAATCAATATTTTGAATTGCATTCCAGAGTGAAAGTCGGCATTATGGTGCATTATAGCCTACTAGCAGACCATATTAAAAGAACATAATATTTCCAGTACATGCAGCTGATATCGATATCATATACCAAGGAGGCGATTTTACCCCTAAAACTTAGTGTTATTTGTGGTATCAAATTAGGTAATCCAATGTATAAATTATAGGAATGCACAGATAATATCGGTTATAATAATGATGTCATACCCTCGTGCTGCACAGCTAAATACAGCCCACGTGCATGAGTATAATAACCTAGTTTTATGCACAATAGCTGTAGCTACCACAGCTATATGTGTTATGGAGTGATGTGCAATATTGACCTTCACCTGTTATCTATTAAGAATCCATGGAGGTCTCCATACTGCATGTACTCCAGGATCATCAGAGGAGCACTGTCTTCACCTTCCTTCTGTCCAATGAAACCTGAATGGAGATTTAGCTTTAATCGATTATGGGCTACGTTCATGTCAAATACTTGAAGGTACAATCATTCTGTGCAAATAAAACAAAGAAAACAACGCTTCACACTGTATGAAGAAAGCTTGTGAAAATAGCTAAAACATGCAGCAAATGTTTGAGCAACATTTAATTGGATAGAGGTATACTCGTATAGACAGGCTGTATATGCATGTGACGTGCACACAGAGTACATAGAGCATCTCACCTAACAAGCTGACAATGTTTGGATGGGTAAACTTCTTCATCAGTTCAGCTTCCTCGACAAACTTTTGTATAACAGCAGGGTCTCTACTGGTGAGTGTCTTCACAGCCACTGGAATCTTACCCGTGTAGCCAGCTATGTCCTATAATTATGTGAAACAATAATTATTGTAATGTAATTCTGTCATTATGAGGCCCGGGCCCTTCTATAAGATTTCAAGGAGGCTATAAATTATAATCCACTGCTAGAACACTGTGTATATAAACATACTATGACACTTACTCTAGCTTCCATGAGAAGAACTTTTCCAAACTGTCCTTCCCCTAGTTCTCTCATGTAGGTCAGTTTGGATCGAGGGTACTGCCATTGCTGTGTATGTGTGTGTGTGTGGAGAGAGTATAATTTATGCACTGAGGTTTACTGTTGTCTCTACTATATAAAGACTACATTACCTGCACATGGGTGTGGAATCGCTGTCTGTTATAGGTACAGAAATCCACGGATGGCGTCTTGATTCCATGTATAGGCTGGAACAGGGCACTGGAATGAGACCCAACCACCAGATCAGCTTCACCATCCTAAGTAAGAAATCAAACGGTATATACATTCACACAAAGGGTAACTGATAAGATGTAAAAAGTGTCAAGGAAACGGTACGAGCATCCAGGCAAGAGGGCCAGATAGTTACTTTAATAATGATACTTTAATAATGATACTCAAACAATCAGTTTTCCCCTTAATCTCACTCGTTACAAATAATAACTACCACCTCTGATTGGTCAATGTGCAACGTTTCGTATCCCGGCTCCCCAATATTAGTGGTTACTCTGCGGCTGGGAGTCTGCAGGTGAAGAAGCTCACAATATTTAATTCACAATGGTAGCAATATGAAGTCCATACAAGTGTGGGTGTGTGGCTTACCCTTTGATACCTCACGTATGCAGAATTGAGCTCTAGAGACTCTGTTTTCAGGTAAAGGTTGTTTTGGTGTCTGTCTTTAGAGAGGTGATTGGAAAATGTTCTGTGCAGTAGTGCAAATTGACATAAAAACCATGTAACGACAATTCTAGTACGGATTGTGACAAAATACTCATAAGATACTGACTATGTCATTGTAGCTCATTTAACACACAATATAATTATTTACGTACATATTTTTTCTTTGTTGGATCTTGTAGTAGACCACACCTATTATTACGGCACTCAAGACCACCAGCAGAGTTACCCCCAGTATTGATCCGACCACTGCACCAATCACTCCACGATCGTTGCTAGGCTTTGTTGCGCTCTCTTTGGTTCTTGCTATACTGTTGAGCAAGTTAGTAGAGATATTCCTGATCTGAAAGTCCACATCTATAAGATAATGTTTCAGAGATAATCATAACAGCTGCTATTAAGGAGCGTATTTTTAGTAAGTTGCCGAAGGAATCACCAACCAGCGATATAGAAACACTAAAAATTATCATACAAGTGTCATGTGCAGGATATGCTAATGGCTATAGCTTTAATGCAGCACCTGTATCTGGAGTAATGATGCTGATATTAGCTTGAATTGTGTTTGTTGCTAGTCTACAGTCCCCATAGCTCAGTAGTACCATGGTGGTGATCGTCACAGGACTCTGCAGTAGCCTCACAGGGTCTGTTTTCTGTGTGATGTTGCCAGTAGCGTCCAATGAGATTACAGAGAGGGTGTTGATTGTACCAGACTCTCTGTTCGTTGTGTGTGTAGAGTGAGGTTGTCAATACATTGTTTGGCTATCACACATAATACAAAGAACCTAGTATGGAGGTATACATAAGGGAAACATAGAGCACAATTCTTAATGAATGTGTGCAATGGCAATGACCACACAATATACAATGGTCATACATATCAGTACATCGATCATTGTGAACGGACAATCTTCTAAATGCAATAATCTCACCTGATGCTTTCCGACACTACTACTTGTTCCAAACTCTCTCCAAACAGGACAATCAAGCAATCCTCCCCCTGTGGCGTGTCTCCAACCTGACGTTTTGTCACCCTGACCGGCTCAACAGACACATCCACACTCAGACTGAGCAGTCCTATGGCTGCAGTGAGGTGAAGCTGTCGAACGTTGTAGCTGTCTGGGATGGGAATAAGTTCTCCTTCTTCAACTGCTAGCTCTTTTTCTGTGAAATAAAAATGGGAATGAATCTTGAATCTTAATAATTTTAATACCTTCTCGGTAACAGTTGCTTCCGTCCTCAGCCAGGAGAGTATCATTTGGACACAAGCACTCAAACTGCTTCTCCTCAGGGTACATCACACACTGTCCAACACACTCACAGTTGGAGGACACTATCTCAACATATCCATCACCATCATTGTGATCCCTCTCCAGCATTCTTACAACAGGTAACCCTGTGAGATTGAATACCCCAACATCGCCACCGCCTCCTGGTATGGTGTTTAATTTCTCGACAACGTGCCCTCCTGTGTAGCCTCCTCCCCCTCCTCCAGAGCCACACCCACCTCCACCACCACCATAGCCACCCTCTACATCAGAAAACACACGAGATTCACTTGGAATACTTGATGAACAATCAAAGCCACCTTGTGCAAAGTCATCTGCTTGACTCAATAGTTTTCCATCCACTTCCAACAAAACAAATCCCAACACTGAATTCCAGCCTCCACCAGCTCCAGATGAGGTTAGATCTATGCTATTGGGTCTTATTCCCCTGCCACCTACTGGCCAGATTAAGTAATATTGATCGAAATGAGCATTCACATGAAAACTATAGATCTCCTCACTAGTACCATTACTCGGATAATTCAGTAAGTAGTTTGAAAGTTCACTTTTCAATGATTCAAAACCCAAAACAGCTGAGGCCCCTCCACCTCCAGGTGCTACTACAATCGGCAAATTAGTGAATTCTGAATCATTTTTTCTCCTCGGCCAAATCATGCTAGCTCCACCTCCACCACCACCACCATTGAAAAGATCTGCGTTGCTGCCTTTTGCAAGTGTTTCATTTATCCAATCAACTTTGCAAGCCTCCGCTTCTGCAAGATTTCTTGGTCTTGGTTGTTGGCATATCGGGTTGACTGCATTATCGGGTACATCACACACACTGGTTCCTCTGTGTCCCACCAAGATAAGGTACTCGTAGTCAGTAGTCAGTTCAACTTGCATACGAACCACTCCACCCAATCCATACTCGAAATTGCACAAACCCTCACCTCCTCTGGCTCCAGCAATGGTGATGTTGTAGAGGTCATTTCTTGGTAAGCGAAATCCCTGTCCTCCATCGTATTCATCATCAAATTCAAACAAAGTTTGACCGGATACAATTGGTGAGTTTATCTGTTTGTAAAAACGACCGCACTCAGGCTCTACCCTGGGGCCATCGTGGTTTGATGATCCGCAGTTGGTGAACCGGTAGGTAATCTCTGTGAGATCTGTGAAGGTTAGGTATGCATACTGAATTTAGTCAGGCTTCTAAAAGTGTTAGTTGGCTGGAGAGTAGACTAGATATACTCAACTCTATAGCTAGCTCCACTGAGATAGCTCTATACAGTTGAGAGATAGTACTCTGAGCAGCTAGATCTAGCTGAGCATCAGCCATATGCAAGCAATGCTAAGAAACTTACCCCTCCTTCTAGCCTGGGCCCTGAATAGAGTGCTTGCCAACAGTAGCAAGGATAGAAGCCAGTTCATTTTAGGCTTCTTTCACTGATTTCTTTTCAAGAGGGGGCGTGGATGTCGATGGGAGCCCTGTGAATCTGCTAGATATAGTCTAGATATGTCTACCATATGACCCTAAACCATTCACACACAAGCATTCTTCATAATTATGAGGTCTTGTGTGCACAGAGGAGGTACGACAGGGCGGTGCAGCTCATGAGTAGTCTCATGGACCCAGACCTAGCCTCGATTCCAGGCCGCATTAAAATACTTTAATCGGCCTGGAATCGAGGCTAACCCAGACTATGAAAGATAGATTCGATGGTCCACGAAACTAGATCTAGTGCTGCACTCAGATAGACTCGCAAGCCACTCCCTTTTCTCTGATTGGACGGGGGCGGTTAAATATTAATGTCACGTGCAAATTATCCAATTTATTCTGATGCGTCAAAAGCTAAAGACAGACAGAAGACAAGTATACAGATCTATCTAGCCAGCCTTTTGATTTTATAGATCCTTGTACCAGTGTCTGTTGTGCCACAACTTGTGGATTAGCATGGAACAGCTGATGAACGTAGAAATCTTGGCAGTCCTTCTTTGAACCGAGGAGTGGCAGCGATTTAAGACAGCTTGTACAAGTCTGACTACTCTCAATTCAACTGCTGCCGTCTGCCATTATCTGTCTTGTATTGTACAGGTTATTAAAAGCTTTAGGCAACCAATGACTTTCGGCTGCCAGTTCTCATCACGTAAAACTAAAACAAGCTAATCTCTGCTGGTGTCTTAGATGACTATATCCTAGCTGAATGCCTGATGATGTTATTACTCCATCATCTTCTCTTTTCTAGCACTAGCATCCATTCTTAAAACTGTAGCTAAGAAGCCCGCGATCACTTTTGCGGCTACGCAATTCTACTTAACCTCACGCAATTTTTGGATCACGTGGAAAAATCAATGAATAATCTCTACCCAAATTCTGGTAGAGACACAAAATGTGTCCCAGAGTCACCAGTCCCTTTTCTCCCGCCCCCGTCCAATCAGAGAAAAGGGAGTGGCTTGCGAGTCTAGCACTCAGAGTAGCCTCGATCCCAGGCCGCACTTCCCACTTCTTTTCTATGAAGGCCGTAAAGGAGGCTGGACATGTGTCATATAGTCATCCGTTAGTCATCATTAGTCATGAATAGTCTCATGAATACGCTTAAAATCGTCGATCCTGCTGAGTCAGCATTTTACCAAACTTCCATTTTTGCTTGTCTGTCTCTCTTGTATAATGAGTCGTAGCAGTTTAACAATATTATGATTGCTATACCTGCTACATCAAAACAGGAGTAAAAAAACAAAGGCAAGTGCAACAACTCGATGTTTGTGACTAATCTAAGTTTCTGGCTCATTGCTTCTAGTATGACTATGCTACTCAGTTTCTAGTTTCACTGGGTACTTTTAGCATCATTTACTACTAGTATGGAGTGCTAAAATCGCTTGCTTTTGACTTGGCTGAATAGCTACTGTTCTCTGCAAGTTTCCATATATCTCTCCATGCACACACATTTCCTCTGTAAAACATTATGACGTGTGTCAAGATCGGCGTGGATTCGAGGCTAACACCCCACTGTCTGATATTTGTGTATGCAGTCATGGTGGGATTTTTGTTTTGTGACATGTTGTATAGGGGAGACTTTAATTAGCTACCAAAAGCATCTTAAATATTGTGGCTCTGCCTCTTCAGTAATTCATGGGTTCGTGTGTCCGTAATAATCAGACACAACCACAAATAATTGCTGGTGTATATCATGCGAATTGGGCTATCATTTTTGGAGGTTATGTTGTTCATAGGTAGACCTATAATTATATTGTCGGGTGAAAAATCAGCTTGTTTCGCACATCCGGATCTGTTCTCATCCGGCAGCTATTTGATTATACGTTCTGTCTGATAAATATCTAGTAGTTTGCCTATCCGATATAAAAGCGAAAACTCGGCCTGGGATCGACACCTTTTACCTATAGTCTCGCAGGCCATACTATGAACTGATATTGCTATTGTAGGGTTAGGTTAGAGTTAGGGTTAAGGTTAGGGGGTTAGGATTATATCACTTCAATCAGTTGTTTGTAGTATGTCGCCCAGCGAGACTATACCTTTCACCTGACGCACTTGATGTCTGACAGAGTTCGGCAACTTACTCTATGCATGAGTCGATGAGATTGTTTGTGACCAGTCATTGATGTGTTTCGGCTATAATTATATATTTAGGTAGATGGAGAGTTTTGAGTTTTTTTCTTGTGCATGGATAGAACCTGAGTATTATTTGCAGTCGCAAGGTAAGATACTTTCGAATAGTAATTTTGAATAGTTTTATCAGAGGTTTAGATAATTGATTTGCACCTTCACGGAATTTTTATGACTATTTTGAGAAAACAATCGACTCTGTTTGATAATTTTTATATGTAGTTTTTATACTTGTGCGAACCTTCCACATTCATAATAATTATTACAGTGTTCTAATAATGCTATTAATACTCAGTTAGCATGTTGTAGCTATATATATGAGTATTGTATCCCTTCAAGTCAAAAAAATAAAGATGATTGAGCGAGAATAAAATGCGCACACACACACACACACACACACACACACACACACACACACACACACACACACACACACACACACACACACACACACACACACACACACACACACACACACACACACACACACACACACACACACACACACACACACACACACACACACACACACACACACACACACACACACACACATACACATACAGTCAGGTCTATCTATAGATGTCCACTGTTTGTAAATAGCGATGGCTGCTCACTCTCTGGTATGGCAGTCAATGAAGCGAAACTCGGGAGTGGTGGTCTCTTGTTGACTACGTTGAAGAGTTCCATGGCGATAATCTTAGTAAATGACGGCCTCTCATCCACCTCCAACTGGTGACAGTCAGATACAAGCTCCCACAGATCACCAGGGGAACCCGGAGGTCTGAACATAAATTAAGAGTTAATAGTCTATTAGTAAATTGCTCACTGTATGAGATAATATTATAACTAAACAAACATTTCAAAAATAAAAACATCAACTGATAAGAATGACCTATATACAGCTAAGGAGGGAACGGCAGGGGCGATATAAAAATTGTTCCGATGGCTACTACAAAGCTAGAGACTGGGCATCAGTGCATGGAAAAAACTTAGTAACAGCACTATACACTAGCTATATACCTGGTGTGTTGAAGATGTCCATTCTGTGCTGCATCAACGATATCTTGAGTACTCATATCAGGCAAAGCTTGTTGCCCAAACGTTAGAATCTCCCAAATCATAACGCCATAAGCCCTGTAAAAAAATTATATTGCAATACTTCAAGAGGACATAATTATAGCTGAGTCTGTACTAAAGATGCTCCATGTTTTACGTGAAACCCACTTACTAGTTAATAATTAGTTACACTCACCAGACGTCAGAGGCTGAAGAGAACTTTCCGAGGAGCAGACTCTCGGGAGCCATCCACCTCACAGGTAACACGGCACTGCCAGCTACTCTGTAGTAGTCCTTGTTGTTCACTCCTCGTGCCAGACCAAAGTCAGCTATCTTGATCTGGAGTCCAGAACCAACTAGAAGGGGGAGAAAACACTTTATTCTGAAACTGTTTCTTGTAGTCATCAAGCTAAATCTCCTAATGCATACGCACATAATAATATAGTTTCCATGGCAACTTTCACGCTTTGGTCCGTCCTATAATCCAACCAATTACAGTAACTCACCTAGACAATTTCTCGCTGCCACATCTCTGTGCACATACTTGTGCTGGGACAGAAACTCTAGACCATGAGCAACCTGCAACCAAGGAAACACGATATGTATAGTCAGTCAAAACTACACCATGCACACTCATACGTATAAACTAATTATGTTCTGGACAGCAAAAAATACTTATTTTAGAAACTGTCCGGGTATAATTAGAACAGATTTGTATAGAGCATGCGATTAAGTGTCCGGAATTATTAGAACAAGCAAGCACCTGCATGCGAGCTAGTAGAACAGTGTGCGACTGAATAGTTGCACTAGCTATCTAAAACTAGCTATACTCCAACTGAAGCACTCCAAGTTAGTTGCCGTCTATGAACGTAACTCAACTTTCAAGGTATTGTCCGGATATTTAGTAATAGTAAAGCACCGGATTGTCCGTTGTATTAGAACAACAAAAATTCCCCAGAAGAGTGTCCGGGGTAATTAGAAGTGTCCGATAAATTAGCGGTAATACATTACATGCAGTTGTTCATACTCACATCATAGGCAAAGGTGTAGAAATGCAGCTTCTTCAGGGGTGAGGGCTTGTTGGGACCAGGTCTGTATGAAGGGTAAACAGGCAAGTATATATACATGTACTACACTATTACAGAGCTAGAGAGCTGTCTATTGTGGTCACAGTCTCCATAATTATAGCACGTGTTTCAACCTGTTTTATATAGCAGGCCACCTTTATTACATGTACAGCTACTGTTGGTCTGCCTATAAGGGTGGCTGCAATTTGATCACAGTTTTCATGCACTCCGTATTCAAATTTAAGCCAGAGCACATAATTTATTACACCGGGGGAGGTTTGCAGTTGAATATCTTCTATCTTTAGTATCAGTAATCCAATTTCTGAATGGTAGGAACCTTTCAAAGGATGTGTTTCAATTAAAATTTTTGTTGGGGCCATAATTTGTCATTTTGGCCATGGTATATTTGGCTGAATTTGGTAAAATCGATACAAGAGACTTTGTATAGATCTACTTTTGGCATCCTTTTTAGCATAAATCATGGTCGATCATTTCCCACTCTTCAAGTTTCCCTGCGATTATACCACTTGATGATACAGATGCAGCGAAGTTATGATAATTATCTGTGAGTGTGTATTAGCAATAGCTATAGTATAGCTTTATGTTATGTAGCTTTGACACACTGGGGCGGGGCATCAGCACTCACGGTGCTTCTGTTACCTCTATATATAGCTACCACACTGATACAGGTAAGTGTTATGGAGTGCTGTGAAATTGATCTTAACCTGTTATCTACTAGGAATCCATGGAGGTCTCCATACTGCATGTACTCCAGGATCATCAGAGGAGCACTGTCCTCACCTTCCTTCTGTCCAATGAAACCTAAATGGAGATTTAGGAGATACCAATGCAGTAGCTACCTCACACACATCGATTAGGTGCATGGCAAACTTTTTTAATATAATTTATACAAGAGTTCACCATTTAATTCGTCATCTCTATACTCTTAAAGCTGTATATATGCATCATGTGACGTGCACACAGAGTACATTGGAGTATCTCACCTAACAAGCTGACAATGTTTGGGTGGGTAAACTTCTTCATCAGTTCAGCTTCCTCGACAAACTTTTGTATAACAGCAGAGTCTCTACTTGTGAGTGTCTTCACAGCCACTGGAATCTTACCCGTGTAGCCAGCTATGTCCTTTTCGAAATAATAAACACAAATGTAACGCTGATTATGATGGAGGAAGAATATGCCATATAGAATATGGAGGCTATTTTCTACTGCTAGAACACTGTGTATATAAACATACTATGACACTTACTCTAGCTTCCATGAGAAGAACTTTTCCAAACTGTCCTTCCCCTAGTTCCCTCATGTAGGTTAGTTTGGATCGAGGGTACTGCCATTGCTGTATATGTGAGTATATATGCACTGAGGTTCACTGTACAGTTGCCTAGAGCTATACTATAGTGTTCAGAGTGGTGACTACATGCATAGTATAATAGTACCTGCACATTGTTGTGGAATCGCTGTCTGTTATAGGTACAGAAATCCACGGATGGTGTCTTGATTCCATGTATAGGCTGGAACAGGGCACTGGAATGAGACCCAACAACCAGATCAACTGCATTATCCTGAAAAATACCATCCTGAAAAATAAAACAAGGTAAAAACTATACAATCACACAAAAGTTTATTACGTAATTAGGTACTAAAAATTGTCAGGGAAACGGCAAAAACATGCATGCATCCATGTAGACAAGAGGGATAGATATCTTCACTAATGATACTCAAGCAATATTAAACAACAAAATCTCATCATAATTATTATTATAACTACTACGATAAACCTCTGATTGGTCGATGTGCAGCGTCTCATATCCCGGCTCCTCAATATTAGTGGGTACTCTACGGCTGGGAGTCTGCAATAAAGAAGCTCAAAAAATCAGCAACTAATTCGCAATGCCAGCAAAGAAGTCCATACAAAAATGTGTGTGTGTGTGTGTGTGTGTGTTTGTGGGATGGTGTACAGTACATGGGAAAGAGTGAGGAAGAAATACAGAACAGTGGGGGAAACTTGGGATGTAAAGGTGGGTGAGAGAGTGAAATGTAGACTATGTGCGTGGCTTACCATTTGATACTCTGAGTATGTAGAATTGAGCTGTAAAGACTCTGTTTTCAAGAAATAGTTGTTTTGGTGTCTGTCTTCAGAGAGATGGAGTAGTGTTCTGCATGTATAATGCATGCCAATATATCAAAATACAACAGGCAATACTCTTTATCATAACATACTGACTGCATGTCTTGTTGTAGCCCATTTAACTCATGCAGTAGTTCATTTACGTACATTTTTCTTCTTTGTTGGACCTTGTAGTAGACCACACCTATTATCACGGCAGTCAAAACCACCAGCAGAGTTACCCCCAGTGTTGATCCGACCACTGCACTTGCAATGAATCCACGATCGTTGCTAGGCTCCATCGTTGTGGTTCGTGCTATACTGTTGCTAGGCTCCACCGTTGTGGTTCGTGCTATACTGTTGAGCAATTCAGCAGAGATATTCCTGTTCTGAAAGTCCACATCTATATGATTATAAGATAATGGTTCGGAGATAACATAACAGCTGTTAATAACCAACAAAATCAGCCTGCCAGGTGTGATATGCTATAATGTTTATGCAAACCTGTATCTGGAGTAATGATGCTGATGTTAGCTGGAATCGTGTTGTTAGCTAGTCTACAGTCCCTATAGCTCAGTAGTACCACGATGGTGACTGTCACAGGACTCTGCAGTAGCCTCACAGGGTCTGTTCTCTGTGTGATGTTGCCAGTAGCGTCCAATGAGATTACAGAGAGGGTGTCAATTGTACCAGACCCTCTGTTTGTTGTGGGTGTAGAGTGAGGTTGTCAATACATTGTTTGGCTATCACACACAATACAAAGAACCTAGTATGGAGGTATACATAAGGGAAACATAGAGCACAATTCTTAATGAATGTGTACATAGCATGACAATGACAATAACCACACAGTATACAATGGTCATACATATCAGTACATCGATCGTTGTGAACGGACAATCTTCTAAATGCAATAATCTCACCTGATGCTTTCCGACACTACTACTTGTTCCAAACTCTCTCCAAATAGGACAATCAAGCAATTCTCCCCCTGTGGCATGTCTCCAACCTGACGTTTTGTCACCCTGACTGGCTCAACAGACACACCCACACTCAAACTGAGCAGTCCTATGGCTGCAGTGAGGCGAAGTTCTCGAACATTATAGCTGTCTGGAATGGAAATAAGTTCTCCTTCTTCAACTGCTACTTCTCTTTCTGTAAAATAATAATAAGAAATGCTCATTTTTAATACTGATACCTCACCTTGGTAACAGCTTCTTCCGTCCTCAGCCAGGAGAGTATCATTCGGACACAAGCACTCAAACTGCTTCTCCTCAGGGTACACCACACACTGTCCAGCACACTCACAGTTGGAGGACACTATCTCAACGTATCCATCATCATCATTGTGATTCCTTCCCAGCATTCTTGCAAGAGGTAACTCGGTCCTATTGAATATCCCGTCATCTCCACCACTTCCTGGTATGGTATTTGAGTTCCGAACAACGTGCCCTCCTGTGTAGCCTCCTCCCGCTCCCCCGGAGTCACACCCACCTCCGCCACCACCATAGCCACCGAATACACCAGTGAATACACGGGATTTACTTGGAACACTTGATGAACAATCAAAGCCACCTTGTGCAAAGTTGTTTGGTTGACTCAACAGTTTTCCATCCACTTCCAACAAAGGAAATCCCTCCACTGCAGTCCAGCCTCCACCTGATCCAGATGTAGTCACGAAAGAGTCAGCTGGCCTAGTGCCCCTGGCTCCTACTGGCCAGTTTAAGTTGTACCGAGTGATGTGAGCATTCACGTGAAACCTATAGATCTCCTCACTCGTACCATTACTCGGATAATTAAATGGAATATTTGAGAGTAGACCCATGAGTGTAAGTTCTAATGATTCGTAATTCAAAACAGCTGAGGCCCCTCCACCTCCTGGGGCTATTGCAATCGGCAAATCAGTGAATTCTGAATCGTTTTTTCTCCTCGGCCAAATCATACTAGCACCACCTCCACCACCACCACCATTTAAATGAGCTGCGTTGTTACCTTCTGGGAGTGCTTCATTTATCCAATTATTCCAATCAACTTCGCAAACCTCCGCTTCTGTGAGGTTTCTTGGTCTTGGTTGTTGGCATATCGGATTGTCTGCATTATCGGGTACATCACACACACTGGTTCCTCTGTGTCCCACCAAGATAAGGTACTCGTAGTCAGTAGTCAGTTCAACTTGCATGCCAACCACTCCACCCAATCCATACTTGAAATTGCACAAACCCTCACCCCCTCTGGCTCCAGCAATGGTGATGTTGTAGAGGTCATTTCTTGGTAAGCGAAATCCCTGTCCTCCATCGTATTGACCATCTTGCTGCTCGAATTGAAACAAGGTTTGATCGGTTACAATTGGCGAGTTTATCTGTTCATATAAACGACCACACTCAGTGTTTACCCTGGGGCCATCGTGGTTTGATGCTCCGCAGTTGGTGAACCGATAGGTAATCTCTGTGAGATCTGTGTAAAAGTTAGTTTAAACATGAATTTGATAAAATGTTTAGATCTAGCAGTTGGTGAATTGATACGTGCAATTTCATTGAGAGTCTAAACTGACTACAAGTATATGATGCACACCTATATCTAGATCTAGCTATAATAATTATATCTAGCTCTAAATCTAGCTATCTTGAAAGGCTGCTATAGATCTAGCACTGCAATGTTATAATAGTGGTTTAGCTAAGAAACTTACTCCTTCTTCTAGATTGAGCCTTGAGAAGTGAAGTGCTTGCCAACAGAAGAAGGAATTGAAACCATCTGATTCTCATTGCCTCTTCTGCTTTCTTCATCTTGCTGTTCAGAGTTAGTTGCTGTTGATAAAATGAATATGAGAGGGGCGTGGCTGCTTGAGCTGTTGTGCTGCAAAAGAGACGATGCACCTGAATTTGTCTTCACTCTGGAACTCTGTGTATAGATCTATTTCAATCTCAGGCCAGGAGAGAGAAGGGGTAATGAAATTAATGTCAGTGTGACTGTCAGTGTTGTATTCTGACTCTGTGCAGCCTTATAAGGGCAATTACAGTTATTTGTGCCACAGATTTAACTAAAGTCACATACCGTTTCACCAATTGCATTTCAATCCAACACAATGGGCCTATAGAGTGATCCAAGAATGTACACCTATCTACGAACAGATGACTCCTCCCCAATCGTAGCTGACAGTGACTGACTCGGATCCACGGCAACTACGATGAAGCACAGGAACTTCACCTACCAAGAAATGACCTCTACAACATCACCATTGCTGGAGCCAGAGGGAGTGAGGGTTTGTGCAATTTCGAATATGGATTGGGGAGCATACTATCAAGATGCAAGCCAGACTGACTACTGACTAACGTGTACCTGATCATCATCAGTCACAGAGGAACCAGTGTGCATGTGCAATGCAGCTACAAATTTGCTAATCTAATTTTCGAAAATTTAATTTCCAAGAAGCTCAAGTCTGCAATAGCTCGTGGTAACAACCCCTGATGACAGATACAATGTCCTGCATAACGGTGATGGAAGTAGTATATGATACGGCCATTTCGGGCAAGGAGAGTTGACACTGACCAACAATTCATTGACCTACCCATCGTCATAGCACCTGGAGGTGGAAGGGCCTCAGGTCTTCTAGACTACAAATTTCTCGCAAATTTTCTACCAGATAACCTCCTATCCCCAAAATACAAGCAGCAAGGATATATATCAGTTCCACATCGGTGGGCACTTTAGTCACTACACTTAAGCAATGGCAAGACTTCTAATTGCACAAGGCGAAGCCGAGTGCTATTGTTATGAGTGCTACTAGTCCCTTGTTGCACGAGTAACCATACTAATCTTTATGATGCAGTTCTCCGCAATTCTCTGCAGTTGTCTGCAGTTTTAAGCAGTTTAGGCAGTTTAAGCTGGGCCGTTAATCGAAAACAACCTCTGTTATGATGTAGCAAATTTGTTTGGTTCTGCAGACCTCAACATGCTCCAGATGATCTCAGTCTC
The DNA here is from genome assembly GCF_963675165.1 of Halichondria panicea. NCBI lineage: Eukaryota > Metazoa > Porifera > Demospongiae > Suberitida > Halichondriidae > Halichondria > Halichondria panicea. The sequence continues at coordinate 1,948,879 of NC_087390.1, forward strand.
CTTATGACAAGTTGTCACCAATGGGAGGTGGATAAGAGGCCGTCATTCAGCCATGCATGGGACTGTTTAATTAACGTGGTCAACAACAGACCATCCCTCCTAAATTCCACAACAGTGAGCATGCAAGAATCTGGCCAGACGAACAGTCTAGACCTAGTGAAAAAGAAATGTGAACATCCTTTATTGTAATTGTGTGTCTAGACTATGTTATATAAAACGATGAATTGCTGAACACATCATTTAGCTAATTATGTGTGGGTAGCTAAAATCTACCACAAACTGTTGCTGCTGCAAGCAAGATGTCCACAGCACTGAGAACATTGTCTCTGTTGCTCTCCGCATGTGTTCTTGTACTAAGTGCACTTCAGTGCCACGCTAGAAGAAGAAGTAAGTCTATAGCAGATCTAGTCTACTTATCAAAGCTAGATCTAGACCTAAATCTTTTCAAAACTGCTGCAACATTTTAACTATCAGGCCAGCACTTTGATTAATACTTGTACACATACCTTCCCTATCTCACCTTTACACAGATCTCACAGAGATTACCTATCGGTTTACCAACTGCGGATCATCAAACCATGATGGCCCCAGGGTAAACGCTGAGTGTGGTCGTTTCTACACACAGATATCCTCACCAATCGTAACCGATCAAACTTTGTTTGAAGTTGATAATATCAATGATGAGTACGGTGGAGGACAGGGATTTCGCTTACCAAAAAATGACCTCTACAACATCACTATTGCTGGAGCCAGAGGGGGTGAGGGTTTGTGCAATTTCGAGTATGGATTGGGTGGAGTGGTTCGTATGCAAGTTGAACTGACTACTGACTACGAGTACCTTATCTTGGTGGGACACAGAGGAACCAGTGTGTGTGATGTGCCCGATAATGCAGACAATCCGATATGCCGACAACCAAGACTAAGAAATGTTACAGAAGCGGAGGCTTGCAAAGTTGATTGGAATAATTGGATTAATAAAACACTTCCAGAAAGTAATAACTCAGCTCATTTCAATGGCGGTGGTGGTGGAGGTGGTGCTAGTATGATTTGGCCGAGGAGAAAAAATGATTTACGATTTATCAATTTGCCGATTGCAATAGCGCCAGGAGGGGGAGGGGCCTCGGCTCTTCTGGACTACAAATCATTAGAACTTACACTTTCAAGCTTGTCTTTTAATTATCCAATCAATGGAACCAAAGAAGAGATCTATAGGTTTCATGTGAATGCTCATTTTGATCAATATCTCTTAACCTGGCCAGAGGGTGATAGGGGTACTAGGCCAGCTGTAATTACATCCGGATCAGGGGGAGGCTGGAATTCGGTGGTGGGATTTCCTTTATTGGAAGTTGATGGAAAACTGTTAAGTCAACCAAATAACTTTGCACAAGGTGGCTTTGATTGTTCACCAAGTGCTCCAAATGGATCTCGTGTATTCACTGGGGTAAACGGTGGCTATGGTGGTGGTGGAGGTGGGTGTGACTCCGGGGGAGGGGGAGGAGGCTACACAGGAGGACACGTTGTTAGGAACTCAAATATAACACCAGGAGGTGGTGGCGATGTTGGGATATTCAATCAGACAGAGTTACCTCTGGTTGGAATGCTGGGAAGGAATCACAACGATGATGATGGATACGTTGAGATAGTGTCCTCCAACTGTGAGTGTGCTGGACAGTGTGTTGTGTACCCTGAGGAGAAGCAGTTTGAGTGCTTGTGTCCGAATGATACTCTCTTGGCTGAGGACAGAAGCAACTGTTACCAAGGTGAAGGATCAATAATTGATGTATTTCTCATTAATTTGCTTTTCCCATGCATTAACAGAAAAAGAGCTAGCAGTTCGCGAAGGAAAACTTATTTCCCTCCGAAACAGCCTCAATGCTCGAATGCTTCCCCTCAATCCAGCCGTAGGAATGCTCAGTCTAAGTGTGGGTGTGTCTGTTGAGCCGGTCAGAGTGACAAGACGTCAGGTTTTAGACAGACCACAGGGGGAGGATTGTCTGATTGTCCTGTTTGGAGATAGCTTAGAGCAAGTAATGGTGTCAGAAACCATCAGGTGAAATTCTACAAGTATAGTATTGTCTGTTCAATGTACTGATATGTACAACAATTGTCTGGTTGTTTGTACTGTATACAAAGAATTGCCTTTATTAGCTTCATACAGTGTATTTTGTGTGATAGCCAAACAATGTATTGACAACCTCACTCTACACACACAACTAACAGAGGGTCTGGTACAATCGACACCCTCTCTGTAATCTCATTGGACGCTACTGGCACCATTATACAGAGAACAGACCCTGTGAGGCTACTGCAGAGTCCTGTGACAGTCACCACCATGATATTAATGAGCTCTGCAGATTGTAGACTAGAAACCAACACAATACATGTTAACATCAGCATCTTGGCAAATGGTATGTACAGAGAGATATAATGTACAAAAAATGTACCACCTACAAACGCATTCAGCTGCAGGCACTCTTCAAACCGCCAATCTTCTTGGTAACTTGTTCAGCAGTGTTATTCAAGTTACTACACAAGAGCCTGATGGACCGCTCAACGATGGCTACCCTGGTCCCCTTATCGGTACTATCATCGGTTCAATAGCTGGTATTACCTGTATGATTAGCATAGTTGCAGCAGTTATTGGAGCTGTGTGCTACAATCGATCGCAAGTGAAAAAAACCAAGTATGTTCCAATCCTCATTAAGATAATTATACAAATTTTGTTGTCATAATAATATAGGTCATTACTTCACCAGCTGTCCCTAAAAAGACGACACCAAATCAACGAACCTGAGAGTGGAGCCTTAGACTTTAACTCTGCTTACCAGCCAGCTGTAAGCTATATGTATACTGTAATGTATACTAGATAGTAAGTATAGTTTTGATACCATTGCAAGCCATGTTATGCTTAATATCAAGATAGGCCTAGCGCTACGTAATCTGCCTGGAAACGAGGCTAAGTATAGATAGCCTTGAACTGTACGTATTATAAACGTATACTCGTTTTCACATTATGCAATGATCTTTATTTGATTAGCCATATCTTGGGACATCAGAAAGCAGTTTTCCCCACACGTATGAAAGCGTTGGGATTGCATATACACAGGTACAGGATTATTATAAAATAATTATCAGCTGCTGTATATTTTGCACTAAATTAAGGAAGCTGTGGTGGAGACCGTTTCAGGCCTGGGGTCACCTGGTTCCGAGGTCCAGTTCCAAACCATGCATGGAATCAGTATCCCTGAAGTGGACTTCTGTTCCTATAACAAGATGCGATCCATGACATCTATTCAGGTATGACTTATGAGGCACAGGATATCCATACAGCAATGAATAAAGCATTTACAGAAATGGAGCTACCCTCGCTCGAACTTAACTTATATGAGGGAATTAGGGGAAGGACAGTTTGGAAAAGTGCTACTGATGAAAGCGACAGTAAGTCAAGACTTTTTTTTATTGTGTATTACTGAACACTTCTTCCTCTTAGGACATAGCTGGCTACACTGGCAAGATTCCAGTGGCTGTGAAGACACTCACCAGTAGAGACCCTGAGGTGATACAGAAGTTCATGGAGGAAGCCGACCTCATGAAGAAGTTCTCTCACCCAAACATTATCAGCTTGCTCGGTAAAAGCTTACCCAATTATTATTCATACCGTGAAAAGAAGCTAATCTCTATATTATACAAAATTTCAGTAAGTAGGCATGCAGATATACTCACTCAGGCAATGGGAGTGAATAGTCTAATTGTAATCCTATAATCACAGCAATTAATGTACTTTGCCTCCCCCCTAAAATACGTATCCCCTACAGGTTTCATAGAGCAAGAGGAAGGTGAGGACAGTGCTCCTCTGATGATCCTGGAGTACATGCAGTATGGAGACCTCCATGGATTCCTAGTGGATAACAGGTTAGGTTAATTACACGTGCAATGCTCCCTAGCATCCATAACAAAATTGAGGTAGCTATAATTGTATAGACTGCATGAGGTGAGGTACATGTATAGGTACAATAAAGGTCAGCAAATCACATGCATGCTTCATTAATGTTAATTTTCCACACAATAAGAATGAATGCACTGTATATATAGATAGATCTATACATTAATGTGTTTATACGTGCATGGTCTTTATCTCATGAGTATGTACTGCAGACCAGGACCTGGCAAGCCATCATCTATAAAGAAGTTACACTTCTATACATTCGCTTATGATGTAAATTAAAACAAGTTCTTTCATTTGAACCAAGTGAAACTCTTTTTGTTCACAGATTGGTACAGGACTGGAGTTTCTATCCAGTCAACAGTATGTGCATCGAGACATAGCAGCGAGAAACTGCCTTGGTAAGAATCTTGTATTTTTAACTAAACATTTCGCAGATTTTATTTTTGAGGATAGAGGTTCAAATGACCACACACTCCTACATTAGAGAGGTTTTGCACTAGGTTCAAGGTCAATCCTCTTGAACATTTAGTGCCTTGAAATCTATATCAACGTCCTTTTTTTAAATAGTTGGCCCTGGGCTCCAAATCAAGATAGCTGACTTTGGTCTGGCAAGAGCAGTGAACAACAAGGACTACTACAGGGTAGCTGGCAATGCTGTGTTACCTGTGAGGTGGATGGCTCCAGAGAGTCTGCTCCTTGGAAAGTTCTCTTCAGCCTCTGACGTCTGGTGCGTGTGTAAGCTATGAAGTTATAATTAGTGTCCCATTGAAAGAACAACTCGAATGAGTTGGAGAGCTCACAGCATCATGTGATGCGATGATTGTCTTATGCCAGTCCGTCTTTTTTTTTTCATAGGGCGTATGGAGTAGTGATATGGGAGATCCTTATGTTTGGACAGCTGCCCCTGCCCAACAGGGACACTCAAGATATCATCAAAGCTGCACAAAACAAGAGGCTTGAACACTCGAGGTAAATAAGTATTCAACAAACACTTATCACAATGATTCAGATTAAGTATTCTGCATGGAAGGGATTGTTAAGTTTGCATTCAATGTATCATTCTACATCTGTCATATTCAATTACTTCACTCCATGTTTGTGGTGTGTATAATTATAATTGGTTCTGCAGACCTCAACATGCTCCAGATGATCTCAGTCTCCTTATGACAAATTGTCACCAATGGGAGGTGGATAAGAGGCCGTCATTTACCAAGATTGTTGCCATGGAACTGTTCAACATAGTCAACAAGAGACCATCCCTCCTGAATTCTACAACAATGAGCACACAAAAATCTGAGGCAGGCGAACAGTCTAAATATAATGAAACAGAAATGTGATCATTTATATTTTTTGGTATGAGTGTGTGTCTATGAATATGAATAATTATGAATTGCTGTGAAAATAAATGTTACAAGCTGTGCTGTTGCTAATGCCCTTTGTATAATGTTATATTACAAAACAAATGTTTTTGCATGCATAGCTACATATATATGTGACAATGAACGAATTAAATTCTTCCTAGAAGAGAAGTCTATATCTGAGAAGGCTACAATGTATAGTTCATTTCCTGTCAATGAATAATTAAAAAAGGGGTGGATCTGCAAAGAACTCTTGACCTAAATTAAAAAAATGTCCTCTCCAGCTCCCAAGATAACTAAAATAGCAGTCTATCAAGTAGACCTCCCTCTGAAGGAAGGCAGCTACAAGTGGTCTGAGGGAAAGTCTGTCCAGACATTCGATGCAACCATTGTTCAGGTGTCAACAGATATTGGAGTGACTGGCTATGGAGAGTGCTGTCCACTGGGCCCAACCTACTTGCCATCGTATGCTGAAGGTTGCAGGGTAGGGATAAAGACTCTTGCCCCTTCCCTGATTGGAAAGAATCCCCTTGAGCTCCTAAAACTGAACGAATACATGGATAAGTGTCTCAAGGGTCACCCGTATGTCAAGTCACCTATTGATGTGGCTTGTTGGGATATCTTGGGCAAAGTTACCAAACAACCCATAGTCACTCTGCTTGGAGGCCGCTTCGGTGAGGAGTATAACCTTTACAGAGCCATTTCTCAAGGCACTGCTGAAGAAATGAGACGATCTGTGGAGAAGTATCAGAGCGAGGGATACAAAATATTCCAGCTCAAGGTCGGAGGTAAAATAGACGAAGACATTTCTCGAATCAAGGCCTGTTCAGACATCCTTGCACCAGAGGAGCTGTTGATAGCAGATGCCAACACTGGTTGGCTGATGCACGAGGCTGTACGAGTGTGCAACGCTGTGAGAGACTACAGCAACGTCTACATCGAACAGCCGTGTGCCACATACGAGGAAAACGCTAGTGTTCGAAAGCAGTGTCAGCTACCGATGCTAATGGATGAGAGCATGGATGATGTTCATGTCCTGAACAGGATCATTACAGACAAATCAGCCGATGGTATCAATCTCAAAATTTCCAAAGTTGGTGGGCTGACGAAAGCAAGAATGATCCGAGATCTCTGTGTCTCCGTAGGACTGGCCATGAACGTGGAGGACACATGGGGTTCCGACATTGCCACGGCAGCCATCTCACACTTGGCTCACTCCACACCTCCTCGTTACCTTCTCATGAGCACAGACTTCAACAGCTACGTCTCCAAGGATACGGCTGACGGGGCACCCAAGAGGGAGCATGGTTGCATGAGAGCCCCTGAAGGTCCTGGGCTGGGGATAGAGCCAAAGATGGCTGTCTTAGGAAAACCCCTCTTTGAGATTTGTTAACATTTCTAATACCAACAATTTCTAATACCAAGGATTTGTTTTGTACAAATTCACATTGTTGAAAGTGATGTTTCAGTGTTCTGCTATCACTATAATTCCTGTCTCTGAGAAAATGTTATTATAAGGCATCCTGGGACAACAGCTAGATCTATAGAAGTTTCAGTAATCGATACTGCATGGCACTGATATTGAATTGACAGTGTATTGCAGGCCTTTAATTATTATTGTAAAAAAAGTGTGCTGAGCAGTAAATGATGCTATTATCAGGAGTTCATTTGAAATCTGGGCGGCTATATAATTATAGATCCAGAGCAACAACATGCCCCACCCCCCACCCTACAGAACTCTTGCTGCAAGCAAGCAAGAATGACGAGGACATTGTCTCTGGACTAGCTATTTGTGTGTGTCCTTGCACTTCCTATATCTATAATATCTACAATATATAATTATACCATAGATACTCTATGCAATATAAACATGACTGTGTTGTAACTGCGTGGGCGTTAACCTGACCTCAGCTCTACTAAACAACGTGCCCCACCCCTATTTTGCAATTGCTGCAAGCAAGAAAGATGAGGACATTGTCTCTGTTGCTCTTTGTGTGTGTGGTCCTTGCACTAAACACGCTTCAGTGTCACGCTAGAAGAAGAAGTAAGTATAGACTGTATAGACTACAATAATAATTATTATCTAGCTATAGATTCTAGATCTCTAGTCTCTAGCTACAGCCTGGATTAGATCTAGTTTGGTGAATCACGGTGTCAGCTGCAGCTCTAGCAGGCCAGCACTTTGACTAATGCTTGTAACATGTACCTTCCCTCTCTCACCTTCACACAGATCTCACAGAGATTACCTATCGGTTTACCAACTGCGGATCATCAAACCACGATGGCCCCAGGGTAAACGCTGAGTGTGGTCGTTTGTATGAACAGATAAACTCGCCAATCATAACTAATCAAAGATTGTTTCAATTTGAGCGGCAGGATGGTCAGTACGATGGAGGACAGGGATTTCGCTTACCAAGAAATGACCTCTACAACATCACCATTGCTGGAGCCAGAGGGGGTGAGGGTTTGTGCAATTTCGAGTATGGATTGGGTGGAGTGGTTCGTATGCAAGTTGAACTGACTACTGACTACGAGTACCTTATCTTGGTGGGACACAGAGGAACCAGTGTGTGTGATGTACCCGATAATACAGACAATCCAATATGCCAACAACCAAGACCAAGAAATGTCACAGAAGCGGAGGCTTGTGAAGTTGATTGGAAAAATTTCGTCAATGAAACGCTTAACGTAGAACATTTCAATGGTGGTGGTGGTGGAGGTGGTGCTAGTATGATTTGGCCGAGGAGAAAAAACGATTCAGAATTCACTAATTTTCCGATTGCAATAGCGCCAGGTGGTGGAGGGGCCTCAACTGTTCTGGACTATGAAGCACTACAACTTATACTTTCAAGTATCTCTTTAAATTATCCTAGCAGTGGTACCAAGGAGGAGATCTATAGGTTTCATGTGAATACGCACTTCATTCAGTACGGCTTAGACTGGGCAGAAGGAGGCCGAGGCTATAAGCCTAGACCACCTAATGAATTCGTAGTACTTATTATATCTGGATCAGGTGGAGGCTGGAATCCAGTGGTCGGATTTCCTTTGTTAGAAGTTGATGGAAAACTGTTGAGCCAACCAAACAACTTCGCACAAGGTGGCTTTGATTGTTCATCAGGTGTTCCAAGTGAATCTCGTGTGTTTACTGGTGTATACGGTGGCTATGGTGGTGGCGGAGGTGGGTGTGGCTCCGGGGGAGCGGGAGGAGGCTACACAGGAGGACACATTTTTGGGAATACAAATACCATACCAGGAGGCGGTGGCGATGTTGGTGTATTCAATCTCACCGAGTTACCTCTTGTAAGAATGCTGGGAAGGAATAACAATGATGGTGATGGATACGTTGAGATAGTGTCCTCCAACTGTGAGTGTGCTGGACAGTGTGTGGTGTACCCTGAGGAGAAGCAGTTTGAGTGCTGGTGTCCGAATGATGCTCTCCTCGCTGGGGACGGAAGCAATTGTTACAAAGGTAAGCTGGGATTTTTTTATTACAAAAAGTATATAAACTATGTTATACAATTTTACAGTGTACCTACACTTAGCTGTTACACATTTGTGCGATCAGTTGGTGATTGGTGACAACTTCCCAGTGTTTAATTTTGTTGCGTTTCATTTTCCTCCTCCAGAGAGAAGTGTTTTTGTCAACGAACAAGAACCTATCACAGTCACCAGCAATGGGGAAACAGTATTTCTCACTGGCCTACAATTCAATGGCTCTCTCAATATCTTTGGTCTAGACGTGACCCTAACGGTGAACCCCATATCAGATGGTAACAGTGTTGCTATGGAGGACGTTGCTTGCGCTGTGGTGTTTGTGGGTAGAAACTCTCAAAGTGTTGTAGCGTCTAATCCAGTCAGGTGGGACTTTTGTGGAATAGTGTAAAGTGCCAAAACAATATTCATTGCCGAGTGTATGAGACATGCAATGCAGATAGTATTCTCTTGTGTATTGGTAGCAATCTTTTCTGGTATTCATTAGTGCAGGACAACTGTCAGCACATTAATTTCTGCTGCAGATTCTATAATTCCATGTTGTGTGTTACTGTGTGTGTGTGGGAACATCATGATTGTATGTACATTTTTATTTATTTATAGAGTTGATGGTTCTGGGCGATCATACAAAATATCAATACTAGAAGAAATCGACAATGGAACGAATGGAGTGAAGCCTAGCCCAGACTATGTCACTTTCCTTCCAGACCCGATTCTGGTACGCGGTGCTGTACTGGTCTCTAATGGGCAATGCTCACTGTCAAGTCCTCTACAAGTCAACATCAGCTCTGAGAGTGGCATACGTAAGCTGAAACTAACGTAATTATGTTGGATGAATGTTGTGTTATGTTGTGTTATGTTCAATTTAGTTGCACTGAAGTCTATAATTATTGTTTTGTCACCATTTGTGGGATTTGCTTGACCATTATTTTAATGCAAAGCTAACTGTTGCCAAGTCATTCAAAAAGCTTTTTTTTCTACAGCTCCAATCAATGACTTCGGAAACTTTGAAAATGATTTTGTCATTAACTCGGCAAGGTTTATTCTTGCTGCTGAGGAAGCGCCCACTACGACCAGTACACCTCCCGAGCCTGCTCAGGGTGCTGTTAACATTGGACTGGTATTAGGGCTTGTGATTGCTGGTATGTTGCTAACTGCACTGGTCGGCATTGTCATTGTCGTGGTCTACATTAGATACTCTCCAACGAAACGAAGGTACGGTGTTAGAAACAGTCAGAACCTTGCAGTGTATGAAGCACATTGATAATTATAATTGTTATTTCTAAAACGGAAGCAGAACTGTGGTGAAACGTTGAATGTACATATACTTCTCTCTTGTTTGATTGTAGGACTGTGATAATTTCTTCAACGAGGGAGTCCGGTTCAAATCTCATCGATCCAACTACTGCTACAGAGACTACTTTCAGTGCTGGCTACGAAAAAGTCAAGGTTGGTGATTGCATATTCATGTTACTTATGGTTTATAATTTTATTGCTTTGGCAACAGGACGGTGAAGTTGAAGCCAAAATAGACAAGGACACTGGAAATGAGTACAGTTACGTCACGGTGAAAGGAGGTGGAGCTTCTATTAACCCTTATGCCACCCTTACATCAGACGGCATGGTCAGAAAATTTTGAAATTTGAAATTTGCTTTGAATTGCAAACTCTATACTTACAGGCGTACGAGACTCCTGTGAGTCTCACAGGTGACGGTTTCAAGCCTAGATACGGCATCATTGCTCCTGCCATCGACTTCACCATGTACAACAAGGAGAGATCTAGCTCTACTATCAATGTGAGTCCCGAAAACTGTCGCAATTAAATTGAGATTGTATCACAGAATTGGGACTATCCTCGCAATAACCTCGTGTATTTGAGAGAACTTGGAGAGGGACAGTTTGGAAAAGTTCTACTAATGAAAGCAACGGTTCGTTGCAACTAGTACACCTTATATAGCTTCTACTTTGCGACCCTTGCATCAAATACCTCCCCTATTGGCTACGTTCGTTTTAGTCTTTGCTTACATATAGGACATAGCTGGCTACACTGGTAAGATTCCAGTGGCTGTGAAGACACTCACCAGTAGAGACCCGGAGGTGATAAAGAAGTTCATGGAGGAAGCCGACCTCATGAAGAAGTTCTCTCACCCAAATATTGTCAGCTTGCTCGGTATCAGTATTGCTGAATCAGATGGTGAGATTGACGAGGACAGTGCTCCCTTAATGATCCTAGAGTACATGCCGTACGGTGATCTACAATCGTTCCTCACAACTCACAAGTAAGTTTTCCATATTGAAGCCTATTTCTAACACTTACACAGACCTGACGATGAAACACAACAAACATCAATCAGTCAGCAACACTTTTTGAATTTCTCAATTGATGTAAGTATCGGAAAACTAGCTATTTAAACTGATGTAATGATTGTAACACATGCATAGATGGCGAGAGCTTTGGATTTCTTAGCGATTAACAAATACGTCCACAGAGATGTAGCTGCAAGGAATTGTCTAGGTATGTCCCATCACTATGCATGCACACTCCTGTCATGCATGGTAACACATTATGTCCATGCATGCATGCAGTTAGTCCCGACCTCCACATCAAGATAGCCGACTTTGGTCTCTCCAGGGGTGTATATGACAAGGACTACTACAAGATAGCTGGCAAGGCAGTGTTGCCTGTGAGGTGGATGGCTCCCGAATCCCTCCTGTTTGGAATCTTCTCAACAGCATCCGATGTATGGTGAGTCGGAAGCAATTTACAATGTCCCTTCAATTGTGTATTATATAACTGTAGTCAAATTAAGCAGGCTCCACTCGTGGTGTCGGTGCCTTTCCGTCAATTCTTTTAAGTTTCAGCCTTGCGACCATACTCTCATTATATTCACGAATATAGTATAATGATTTAACTATAATGTAGGTCTTATGGTGTCACCATCTGGGAGATCACTAGCTATGGAGAGACACCTCTGGAGGAGATGGAAGTTCAAGAAATTGTAACGGCTGCTCAAAATATATCTCTGGAGCATTCGAGGTAAACTATATTGCTGCATGTGTACTAATCTACTCCCGCAAAAAATGTCTCTTCATCACTGTACTTTTACTATAATGCATGATATATAATTATAGCTAGACTTTAACTTTGTTGCATGCGCAGCGCAGTTGGATTTTAATGTTTTAATTAACTTAATGTATTTGTTTCAGGCCACAATATTGCAGTGATGAGCTGTATGAGCTGATGTGTAATTGTCATCGACATGATGCTAAGGACAGGCCATCTTTTGAAGACATTCTCACACTGCTGGTGAAGAAAGACTGACCTCTTCTTACATGTACTTTTCAAGGAACACTAAAATTGACTACATTTTTTTCACAATTATTATTAGTATTTTTATTCAGCACTTTATAATTTAGTAACGTAAGCTTATAGCGGGTAATTTTCGTTGGTGCAAATTTTGTATAAACTGCCCATTCAAATAATTATTTCGTATTCGTACAGCTCAGGAGAGTGACGTTGAACCTATTGCGGTAGAATAATATCATAGTATTTATTTTCGTATGATGCTCAAAATGTCCATACAAAAATAATCCGCTATTAGAAATAAAGTAAACTAATTAAATCAGTGGCTGTCCCAGTGCACCGCCAGCACAGGGAGTGTCATTTTCTCCTTTCAAGATCATGATTACAGAGGAAGTGGGAGGGGCGGTTGTACGGTTGCAATCAAACCAGCCCTTCCCACTTCCTATACACAATCAGCACGGAAAATGGTGCAATACACAAGCACGCCAAACAAGCTATAAAACAGACTAGATCTACACAGTGTACCGAGTCATCAAGCGAGCCTGACCAACTCGAATAGCTAACAACTGAGGTGGATCTAAGATGTCTGATCAAGCAGCAAGCACTGTGGCAGGGGCCACAGTAGGTGCAGTCACATCGTCTCATAGACCTGACGAAAAAGCTTCTGTTTCTCGACCGTCAGACAGAGAAATGTCTAAAACCAGATCGACAAAGGATGAAAAGAAAACTAACGAATCAAAAAGCAATGAAGAAAAGAAAGTTGACAGACAAAAAGGCGGGACTAAAAAAACTGATACTGGGCAAGGTATTTCACAAGGTGGTGGTCAGAATCGAAGGAACCGTTACTACAATGATCGTCCTAGATACCAAAGAGGAACTCGTGCCGATGTTAGGACTGATAGTCGCCGTGGCGATCAGGAACGGCAATATCGGAATCCAGGACACAGACCAGATCTGAAAAGCGATAATCCACCACTGAGTTCCCAATCTTACAACAAAGATGATGACAAGAAATCAGTTCATCCTCAAGACCAACCCAAGGCAGCTGGTCAAAGTAGGAGCAAAGCAAGTATCAGTAAAACTGAACGACCACAATCTGGAGAGACTCAAAAGAATGCTGGGCCACCACCAAGACACAAACAAGATGGAGGGCAATACAGAAACCCTCGGCAACATGGCAGACAAGGAGGGAGAGCAAAGTCACCAATCAGGGCAGAGAAAAAAACAGTTTTAACTAAAGACAACACTTCTGATAAGATAGAAATCGACGACAGCAAAACGTTGAAATCTACTACTGCAGTGAAGGAAACATTGAATGTTGAAGCAAGCTCTGCGACCTCAAAGCCTCCTGAAAAACCACCCCCTCAATCGAAAAGCACTGCTAAGAACTCTGACAGATATAACTACACGAAATCAAAGCCTGAAAAGCAGCAGACTAGAGAAAAAGGTCGCCATAGAGGTCAGAGGTCAATCCCAACTGTACAGAGTGACCAGCTGGCACAAGAACTGACGGCAGGAACGTACGAGTGTATGGTGTGCTGTGAGTGTGTGCGTGGGAAACACCAGGTGTGGAGCTGTGAGGGCTGTTATCACGTCTTCCATCTCAAATGTATCAAGAAGTGGGCGTCAGCTCCTGTCCTTGGCATTGATGAAGGTGTGTGTTTGTCTATTCTCCTATTATTTTGCTTTTATTTATTGAAGTGTCCTGATGTTAGGTCAATGTATCTCAATAGAGTTGTGACTTGTTGAATATCCTGACTATAAGAGGTGTCCATAGAACGCTTGACCCAATAAATACTTGTGAACAGATTGAGGCCAGATATATAATTATGCTGACAATGTTTCTCCTCCCTCCAGGTACCCCTGAGGGCTGGCAGTGCCCCAGTTGCCGGAGGTGCTCCACTATTGTACCCACTGTCTATCGTTGCTTTTGTGGGCGTGTCACAAACCCTTGGCAGAGGAACAGAGGGGAACTGAGCGTACCCCACTCTTGTGGGGACACTTGTCTCAAGAGTCTTGCCGTGGGATCACACTCTAGCTGCAGGTATGCAATGGTGTAGATACAGTCATGTGTTGTGTTTCTGAGAGTTATTTAATTTGAAATACATGCAGGGTGTCATACAGGGGGGGGGAGAGAGGGGGGGATATTTTTTAGCAACATTTTCTGGTTTCTTTTCTCATTTCCCCCCCTCTACTTCAAAATCCTGTATGACACCCTGAGTCATGTATTATAATTATAGAGCATCTTTGTAAACATGATGTATGCTTTCATTGAAATAGAATGCTCCTCACTACTTTGATGGCCCCTCTAAGTTATAGCTAGTGATACATGTATAGAGCATCTTTGTAAACGTACGTGTGTATGCTTTCTCGCTGAAGTAATGGCCCCTCAAAGTTAGTTAGTGGTACTTTTCAGAAAGAGCGTAACTTACAGCTTTAACCGGTAACCTTGGATTGTGTTTGTAACACTCAATAATTATACTTCCCTAGACACAAGTGCCGCCTTCCCTGTCACCCTGGACCATGCCCCTCTTGTCCCGTCATGGTAACACGCACCTGCCCCTGTGGGAAAATCTCTCATCAGGTAACCACCAGTCCATAATATTGATGCTTCACTTATTGATGGTCCTAGTTTAGAACTTAACTGGATAACCATAATTAATTTTGCCTGTATGCTTATACATATAGGTTCGTTGCAGTCGCACTGGTGACCTCCCATTGTGTGGTAGTGTGTGTGGGCGTGGCCTAGCGTGTGGGCGGCATAGCTGTGAGGACAACTGTCACTCTGGGCCGTGCCGAGGCTGTGAGGAAGTGCTGACTCAGCAGTGCCACTGTGGACGTCAGACGAGACAGTCTTGTTGCGGGGAAGAAAAGAGTCAAATGTTCTCGTGTGGGCAGGTCTGCAACAAGTGAGCAACATGCAGTGTGGAATAATCAGCTGTCATTTTTATAGCCACCTAGGCCAACAAGTCTTTAGAGGTCCAGGCCAGTTTTCAGAGCAAATTTGATTATCCATAGCTTGTGTTAGGAACGTCCAATTTCAAAGCTAAAATATTAGTAGCCGTTGGTGGTGGTGCTACATTATGGTGTACATGCTTTTTGGCAATCCCAAATCTGAACTGATTTTTGCACTGTTTTACATAATTATGTAACTGTACTTCCCTCGCTACAGAGAGCTGGACTGTGGGAACCACTTGTGTGAGCTCTTATGTCATGAGGGGGCGTGTCCATCGTGTCCCCTCCTCCCCTCAGCAATCACCACCTGTCCCTGTGGAGCCACACCCATTTCCCAGCTGCTGTCCGAGGGTAGAGGGAGGGTCTCCTGTTTCGACCCCGTGCCCACGTGTGACAGTGTGTGTGGGAAGATATTGCCTTGCTCAATAGCTGGTGAGAATAAAGTTGTTATAACGTACTTTAAAATACTGGGATCCAGCGTTAAATAAAGCATCTTTGAGCGACCGTAATTATTGTTAGTCCTGTTTGTCCTAATTTATGATACATACGTGTATGTATAGGCCTTTCAGATTATGTGTTAAAATCCCAAAGTATAATTTAAGCCTGTTTTTGAAAAAATAATTAATCCATATTTTCTGAAAATATGGCCCGTTCCAAATTTGAGCATGCCATGTAAACTGGCTCTATCTAAAATCCTTTAAATTAACTTACAGGGTCGACCTAGTATATGTATGTATAGTTATCATAATTATTTTGACCTCAGATGACCCCCACCTCTGCCCCGCCCCCTGCCACTCGGGTGTGTGTGCGTCGTGTGACAAAACGTCTGTGGTGACGTGCTTGTGTGGAGCCTCATCGAGCAGTGTGCCCTGTGTGGAGGTGGTGGACGGGAAGTGGGTGGAGTTTCGATGTGAACGTGTCTGTAACAAGAAGAAGAGCTGCGGACGTCACAGGTGTAACACAAGATGCTGCGTGGTGAGTGAGCATCTGATTACGCTTATTTTAGTTCTCCATTCAATCATTCAAAATCAGAGTGTATTTTTGTTTGAGTAAGTACAGTGATGATGCTTTCACAGCGCAGATCAGCTATGGTTTTGACACCTAGCTAGTCCTTAATCTTACTATAGAAACCAGTATACTGTTAAGAACAGTTAAGACAAAACTTCCCCAAGAATATACTTGACAAACATACTTCCCCCCTCCAGGATACAGAGCACAAGTGTGAGTTGCTGTGCAGTAAGAAGCTTCAGTGTGGACTCCATCATTGCCAGGAGACCTGTCACCGTGGACACTGTCAGCAGTGCTGGGAATACAGTGAGTCTCTTTTACATATTTTGATTGCCAACCTGCTGTTGAAATGCATCTACTCTCATATGTATGCAAAGCCTCTGAAAATAGGAAATTATGGCCCGTTTCAAATTGATTTAAACACACCATCGCTCCTTTTAAGCTATCAAAAAATTTGAAAATATTTGAATTTGTTTCACCAAAACCCTTGATACAGAGTCGACTAATACATGTACTATAGTACTCTCATAATACGACATGCACATGCACTTTTAATTACCATTTGAATAGGAAAAGAAACATTCATAATACTAGTGTTATTACCGTTCTTTGAATGAGTCCTCTGTTTCTCCACTCAGGTTACACTGAGCTCACCTGTCACTGCGGAGGTGAGGTGCTCCACCCACCCATACCTTGTGGGACACTCCCCCCTCCCTGTACCCGACTCTGTGCTCGCATGCACTCCTGTGGACATCCCGTCCGACATGGTTGCCATTACGACGAGTTCTGTCCACCGTGTACTTCCCTCGTAGAGAAGATGTGCATGGGAGGACACGAGGTGAGGTCATCAGGAGCACACTACCACTCTTGGGCACAGTCCCAGAAGCTTACAATATGAACACAACAGTCTCATGCAGAAGTTCTGTATGTAACTGTTTGTAGGGCTTCTACAATAACGTACGTGTACCTTCAATAAACAGCATTTGCGCCTCGCAGAAAATTAATTGTGTCTGCAAATTTCCCGGAAAATACTAAGTTTTCTCTAGCTTCAGCAAATGACCCTCCTCCATTACAGAATGTGTATATGTGCTGCATGTGTCACTGACCACTAATCCACTCTCTACTTTATACATGTAACACCACTCTTGCACAGTCTCAGAACTTACAATGTGCATGTAAAAGTATTTTCTTTGGCTGTGCTTCACGATCTACCTCTTATTGTGTTTCACTGACCACTATAGTACGTCCACCTTTTACTGTATATAGCTTCGACGCAACCTCCCCTGTCACCTGACTGACGTCTCCTGTGGAGCTGCCTGTGGTTGCCCCCTGCAGTGTGGCCGCCACAAGTGTCAACGTACCTGTCACCGTGGAAACTGTGACGAGTTTCCATGCCAACAGCCGTGTACTACCAAGCGGAGGTTATGTGATCACGAGTGTGGGGAGCTGTGTCATGTTGGGCGAGAGTGTCCAGACACACCTTGTCGGACTTTCGTTGACATACAATGTGGGTGTGGTAGAAAAAAGGAGAGATCTGTTTGTATGGCTTCTGAGTCTGGAGCAATGCGGCAGGCTTTTCAGTGAGTGCATTGTATATTATACAGTGACTGTCACAATGGCTGCCGCCTTTTGCATGGGCAGACCAACAGTAGCTGCATGTATTAATTAGATGGCCTGCTATCACAGGTCCAATCATATGGGGTGCCGTTTGTGTCAAAATGCTAATTTTATCCACTTATGCAGAAGTACACTGACTTATACACAAGTGCACCGACTTATACCACAAGTACACCGACTTATACGCAAGTGCACCGACTTATACGCAAGTGCACAGACTTATACGCAAGTGCACAGACTTATACGCAAGTGCACAGACTTATACACAAGTGCACCGACTTATACACAGGTGCACTGACTTATACATATAACCTGACTTGTACAAGTACTTTGACTTATGCACAAGTATGCTGACTTATGCACAAGTGCACTGACTTATGCACAAGTATGCTGACTTATGCACAAGTGCACTGACTTATGCACAAGTGCACCGACTTATGCACAAGTACACTGACTTATACACAAGTGCACGTGCTGAATTAATTTAACCTTTAACCTTTAACCCTTTGCACATGGTTGTTCTATATAGACTAGAGACATGGCAGAATCTTCAGTTAATGTGCAAGTATTGTCAAACGCTTTAAACCTGTTTACTCAAGCTGCTACAACTCTTAACAGAATCTCTGTAAACATTACTATTGTCTGCCTTGACTCTGCCTGTACATGCACGTGCCTGTTCTTAGTAATGTTTACAGAGCTTCTGTAAGTGCAAAGGGTTAAAGGTTAAAGGTTAAATTAATTCAGCATACTTGTGCATAAGTCAGCATACTTACGTATAAGTCAGTGCACTTGTGCATGTATAAGTCAGCATACTTGTGCATAAGTCAGCATACTTGTGTATAAGTCAGTGCACTTGTGTATAAGTCAGTGCACTTGTGCATAAGTCAGTGTACTTGTATATAAGTCAGCATACTTGTGCATAAGTGAAAGTACTTGTATACAAGTCAGGTTATATGTATAAGTCAGTGCACTTGTGTAGAAGTCAGCATACTTGTGTATAAGTCAGCATACTTGTGTATAAGTCAGTGCACTTGTGTATAAGTCAGTGTACTTCTGCATAAGTCAGTGTACTTGTGTATAAGTCAGTGCACTTGTGTATAAGTCAGCATACTTGTGTATAAGTCAGTGCACTTGTGTATAAGTCAGTGCACTTGTGTATAAGTCAGTGCACTTGTGTATAAGTCGGTGCACTTGTGTATAAGTCAGTGCACTTGTGTATAAGTCAGCATACTTGTGTATAAGTCAGTGCACTTGTGTATAAGTCGGTGTACTTGTGTATAAGTCAGTGTACTTCCGCATAAGTGGATAAAATTAGCATTTTGACACAAACGGCACCCCATACAATCACATGCTATGGAGAGACTTTAATGCCAATTAACCTGGCTGTAGTGTAACCAACGATTGATGGTATATTATTATAAACTGACATAGGAGGATAGTCGATCTCTATAATTCTATCTATAGCTGTTCTATATGGCTCGATCATAGAGTGATCTGTTTTACTGTACCGCTGTATCATACTGTGCTTGCCAATGTTACATGTACGTGTTCAATGTCAATACAGAATGTTCAGCAAAGACTTGGCGTCGTCCGGGGAGACTATCAGCATCAGTGCCATTACAGGGACCAATCAGAAGAGGAGTAAGTCACTCGAGTGTGATGAGGTTTGTCGACAGGTGCAGCGTAACAAGGAGCTAGCGATGGCTCTGGATATCGAACGGCCAATTGTAGACCCCCTGGAGAGTGGGAACTCGGGGGAGGGGCTTCAGTACTCGCCCTACCTATTGGAGGAGGCTAGGTGTGTGCATGTGAGGGGAGGATAGTGTAGGATAAGGGGTGGACACTGTATATGTAAAGAATTGTATTTTACTGGGAGCAAGTATGGAGATTTTTTGTTGAGCGTGTAATTTCAATGGGTGGATGTTTCGTCCATGCAGGAATAACTTGGAGTTTGTGACTGAGGTTGAGGAAGCATTGAGGCAACTGGTAGAGTCTGCCTTTAAGGTAAGCCATGCACCCTTACCCCCCCCCCCACACACAACACACACACACACACACACACACATACACACACACACACACACACTTATGCACTATAATTCAAGTATTCGCAGCTATATAATTATAGCACTGTAGACATACAAGCATTAGTAAAGCTCGGTATAATTATACTGCTCACAATAATATTATAGCTGTACATTAAATATGATTACATGCAGGGTCCACCCTCCAAGATCCACAAGCACTTGTTCCGACCAATGAAAAGTAACCATCGTAAGATCATCCACGAGCTCTCAGTGCACTATGGCTGTGAAACCACCAGCTATGACTCAGAGCCAATCAGGAACGTCACTGCTTCTGCTACTAAGTGGGTATATACAACTATTGTGCGTAGTATAGAATTATGTACATTGTATGTTGCAATATTGCTTTTTTCGCGGACAACTGACCTAAACTTTGCCTGTTTATTTGTTTAGCGGTATAAACACTTTTGTACTAAACTTAGGGTATTAAGTATGGCCCATTTCTGCTCATAGTAGATTTACTGCCCTACTATTGTAGAATTAAAAGGATTTCAATCCACTTGATCATTCTGCAGGTCAGCAGTGAAGCTCCCTTCCTTATCGCTCACAAAGCTAATCGAGAGGGAGCGCTTCAAACCACCACCTGCACCACTCCATGTGATGACCGTGGCGGGGAAGGCGGACACCACTCAACTGGCCAACTTAGGAAATCAGTCAACCACAGAGATTACAGACTATTTTGCTGACGATTTGAAGTTGTAACTTTGTTAGAGCTTATTTATTATTTACCGTGCGAAGTGACCCTTATCTTAGTTTTTTTTCGCTGTAATTGTGTTTGATTATGTATTAATTTTATGTACAAAAGCAATGACATTATTGAAGTAATAAAGCAAAGTCATGATTTATAATATTGCATACACAATGTCTGTAAGTTGTTTCTCTAGTTTCTAATCCTTTTTTTTTTTTTTTTTTTTTATTTTTTATTAAACAAATTTATGCATACAGCAAAGGTAAAAGAAAATAGCAAAATAGTAGCTAATTCAAATCAGTTACCTACACAGAAAACAATACACACAATAACCTACAACAGAACATGTAAATTACACTTAATTAAACTACAGTAACTGATATTTAAAGAATGCAAGAGATATACCTTGTCTGCATTCGACAGTACCCAGTAGAAGTTCCAAAGCAGTGGATGTTTGTGGGTTGAATATGCAGTATGTCCATTGTCTTATCATCAACATAGTGAGATGGGTGATGACTCACAACATAAGGATTTATAACATTGTCATGTGGGCTTATGTAACGCTCATCGAAAGATGTGCGATTTAGTGACATCCCATTTTCTTCTATTAGTGATTCGTGGTCGTCTTGTTCCGATAATACGTCCTGACTCTGAATGTCATTGCACTCGATTACTACATCTTCTGTATTTTCTTCACTGGTGATTGACTGGCTGGAAGAAGATACATTTTTTTGAGAATCTACAGTAAATCTAGAAGGTGCTTTACTTCTCTTGATTCTGAAGATTCTCAGGAACCAATTCTTCACGCTGCGTTTCTTCTTGTGTTGTTTCAGTTTAGGCACCACTGTACTGATCTCTCCATCATCGCGCATCACAGCTTTGATCAGAATCTAGACTCTACTTGACATGCGCGCGCGCCGAAGAGTCTGGACTCTAGATGCTCTGGTTACAACTGTTCTTCACAAAACTGTACTAACTCTGAGAAAAAACAGACTGTTACTGTCAATCTCAACTCAAACTGTGATTCTCAGATCTTTCTAACATTTCAAAAGCAAAGATGACTATCTACAACTTCAGCCAAAGGCGATCTTCAAGATGCACCAACAAAAGCCATGGAAACAACTGCAATCCCTCCAGGCAGGACATGTTGTTGGCCTGGATACTGCTCTGGCCAAGAGTTCTGAAGAGAATCACTCACCCAAGAGGAGGAGACCGTCCTATTGCAGTGCAAAAGTAAGGTTTGCTAACAGCTAGCTAGATTCCTGTAGCATTAAAATTATGAAACTGAAGCTGACATTGATTAATTAATATGAAAGTTAGTGCTTACAAAAATGATTTTACGGCTTTTATTGGTTTCACATTAATTAATTTTACACAGCCTCCACTCTTTTGTGAGCACAACCACTTCTGAAACCGATCACCCCGACGTGATAGCCACTCCTCCTCAATTCGACCGTCCTGGCACCCACCCCCCTCTGTCATTCTTCAATAATGACCCACCCACACAAATGGCATCCTCTGCTCATGCTATTGCAGTCCCTGCAATTCCCTCCCCCTCCCGGCAGTTGGCACGGGAGCATCTCTTCCAGGTTGTGAGCAAAGACTGGTACTCTCAA
Source organism: Halichondria panicea (assembly GCF_963675165.1). Lineage (NCBI taxonomy): Eukaryota > Metazoa > Porifera > Demospongiae > Suberitida > Halichondriidae > Halichondria > Halichondria panicea. The sequence goes on from NC_087390.1 coordinate 1,970,948, forward strand.
TCAGAGTCCTCAATGGACAAGAGCTCCAACTCTGAGTCATTGGCTAGAAGATTGCAAAAGAAGATCTCTAAGGTGAAGGTGAATGCCAACAAGTTTGTCCAGTGGCTCAGAGAAGTGGAGAATGTGTGAACTCAAAATTGAACTTGAACGCACATCAATGTTTTTTATGCATAATAATTATGTGTACTATAATAATTATAACATGGTTTTACAGTACAATTTTATTTACATGGTTACAAAATTAAACACTCAAAATTAATGATCATAATTCTTCTAATCGCTTCTTTTGAGCTTGTTGCACAACACCATACTGATACGCATAAAAGTACAACAGATTGTCATAGATACCACTGTAGCTACGGCCATTGATTAGTTCGTTCATCTCTCGGAAGAAATAATAAATGGCTTCAATCGTTGCGAGGTGTTTAGAATCCTGTCTTCTTTGAGGTCTGTGCAGAAGATAGGGTGGTTAATTTTCAATCGTGAAATTCAGTAATAGAAACACCTAACATACATGAATCTTTAGAGACAGTTACTTACCTCCAGAAATGCGTTTCCGCTTCACTTAGCTTTACACAAGGCAGATCTTTTACTCTCTCGTCCTTCATGGAAACAATAAATTGAGTTATTTTTAGTTTAGCTACCTTTAGAATTGCATTTGTTCCGTTCCAAGTGGAGTCTATAACAACCAGTCTATCCAAACCACTCCATGGATTTGGGTCAACGGAGGCTCCTGATTGGTCAGAACCAGCGCCAGGCAGTTGGGAAGAGTCTCTCATCATTTGAGCAGCTTCAGCAGTCGTGAGGGCCATCTAGAGAGAGAAGGGGAAATTTAGAAATTACAACATAATTATGCTAGTGATACATGTACCGTATAGCATGTATATTTTTAGGGTATAAATGTTCCCGGTTTTCGCTGATGAAGCATGTACTGTAAACATTTTATACCCATGAATTTAACATGCTCGCATATGCATGCATATTGCAGAAAGGCTGCTATTCCGCAAAAATTAAATTCGCGAAAACCTTTCTAACTGTCATTCTGCGAAAGTTTATACCCTCGAAATATACCTACTATACGGTATCTGGACTAGATGTGTTCATGACAATTTTGCAATAAAACATTATTTCTTGTTGTGCTCAATCCTTTAGCTATGAACACTATATGACTGACACACACTTGTCTCACACTTAAAATGAGATACATGATTGTACATAATTATACGTTGAGCTAGAACAGTACAGATACCTTCTTGGGGAAGAGGAGAAGTAATTTGGAGGTGTCAGTGTAGGTGGGTATGTTGGGGTGGATGTACATGGTTACATCGTCAGGGGCCAGCACTCTGGCATGGACAGCTGTGCTTTTACCCACTCTCTCCAGCGGATGCTTCAGACTGTGTGTGTGTGTGTGTGTGTGTGTGTGTGTGCGTGTGCGTGTGTGTGAGGTTGAATGACCATCATTCATTTTCATACTACCAATTTTATAGAAATAAACCTCTTTTGGATAAAGATACTCTAGTAGAAACATCGGAATGAACACACAATATCAATTCACGTACATGTCCACTTTTAAGGGGAGTCTAACTCGAGGAATCACAGCTGGGTCGCTCAGTCCTACCAGTCGATAACATGTGTAGCAAAAGAACTTGCGGGAGCGTTTGCACTCGGGACACTCTGCACGGCCATCCACACCTCTGCAAAGACAAGCAACGATAATTATGTGTAAATAAAGTAGAAGAGATAAACATTTTAACCCCTTAGGAGCTTACTTTAGTGGCTCCCATGAAGAGATTTTGAGGTCTGCAAAAGGGTTTCCATTCTGTTGAACAATCATTTTAGCCATTCCAGTGAAGCTGGGTGGCAAAGGACAGCTGGCTAGAGATCTGTAGCAGTTGTACAAGCGTTTCGAAGCAAAAGTGAGCATTTATTTCAGAGTTCAGTGCTCAAGGGGTTAATATGAATAGCAATTTCTAAATAAAGCCCAGTGTAGCCAAGCATACACCCAATTGTTCATTACTGTTTGTGTGCATTACAAGCACCATATAAAGACAGCGAAGTCTCAAGACTGTGAAAATAATCGTGGTAAGGGAGCATAGTACCTAAAGTGTCATGAGAGTTCATTTGTAGACCAGAAGCAAGCTATAATTGTACTCTAAGGTGTCACTAATAATTATTGACCAGGAGCTAGGGTACATGGCTCTACACATATTAGCCTTCCTTTACAGTTGTATCCATCTGTCCGTTTTGGTCATGCAGCATCCATATTTAACAAGTATAAATGTAGGTACACTAGACACACATGCGATAGCACACACACACACACACACACACACACACACACACACACACTACTTACACACACTACTCACACACACTACTCACACACACTACACACAGGTGATGACTTCCCTGTCATCGGATGCCTCCCAGAGCAGTGTGCCGGAGACCAGCTCCTCCGATAGCTCTAAACAAGCTGCGGCGGTGGTCTGGCCCAACAAGAAGGAAGATTATGAGCTACTGGACGTAGTGGGTATGTTGAATATGTTGAAATGGTCCATAAGTGTGGGTATTCAAGCTAGAAAAGTCACCTTTGGCAGAGGTGACTGTAATAAAGAGGTGGGCTTATAATACAGGTTGAAACGTACATGTGCATGTATGCTAGTAGAGACTTTGGGCTGGCTGTGTATACTATATTACCTGATTACCTGCATAGGTGGTGGGTGACCTGCTTGTAGGGTGACGATATTAAAGAGACAGGCATTTATACTCTATTGATTGAGATAGTATTTTTGTCCCTAAGAGAATAGTCTATGGTTATGGATAGCACAATAGTAAAGGGCATTGAGCAAATGTATCTAAAAAAAGTATTTGGAAATGACAATCGTACTTAACAACTACAACAGTACACTCTGCAATGTCTTATACAGGTACTGTAACCCTTCACAAGCAGCTTTATATGGCTTGCAGAATTGCACCATCTTCATTTTAATGTTTGGGGAAATCAAACAATTCTTGCTACGTATGTTGTGTATGCATGCAGTGTCAATTGCCCCTCCCCTACCTCTGCAGGCAGTGGAGCTACCTCGGTGGTGCAAGTGGCCAACTGTAAACCACTCAACGTAAAGGTGGCCATCAAGAGGATAGACCTGGAGAGATGCGGTGCCTCCATTGAAGAACTACGGGTACAGCGCTACTATTATAAATAATTCCTATAGCTCACTTTCTACAACCTTATAGCATAGAGGATCTATTTGCACCAACGAAAATTACCCGCTATACAGTATTACTAGTACTGTACATACTGTGACGTGCACAGAATTTAAAAAATGGTGGCTATTATTTTCAATCCTCAATCTCACATATTTTAGCTTTTTATGCAGTCAGGCAGCCCTCAGAGGTGCTGCAGTCAGGCAGCCCTCAGAGGTGCTGCAGTCAGGCAGCCCTCAGAGGTGCTGCAGTCAGGCAGCCCTCAGAGGTGCTGCAGTCAGGCAGCCCTCAGAGGTGCTGCAGTCAGGCAGCCCTCAGAGGTGCTGCAGTCAGGCAGCCCTCAGAGGTGCTGCAGTCAGGCAGCCCTCAGAGGTGCTGCAGTCAGGCAGCCCTCAGAGGTGCTGCAGTCAGGTAGCCCTCAGATGTGCTTTTTGTCTAGTGGTGGTTATTTTTTGGCCAAGTGTGGGCACATCTCTACATGTAGTCCTGCACTAAAGATACAGTACAATACAAGTATCAAGAAGTTCTCTCTTAACTTGATCCGTTTCTGTCCCTTGCAGAAGGAGATTAGTCTAATGAGTATGTGCAATCACCCCAACGTGGTCCAGTACTACACCTCCTTTGTTGTCAAGGCCGAGCTGTGGTTGGTCATGAGACTAATGGCTGGAGGTGAGTGCATGTATACTAATATAATAAGACTATTACCGTATGTACGTATTACTAGAATATGTTGTGGGTGAAAAACCTTTGCGAAGGAAGCCAAATGAGCAGAAAAGTTTACCCTTTGCGATATTTCGTTCTGGCAAGGATTGTGTGTATTTACTTTATGTTTTGCGATTTTATTGTTGCGGATTTATCAACCCCTCGTAAAGTTCGCATAATTATGTTTGATGCTCGCAAAACATTCTAGGTGTATTCATTTTGTGTCGCAGGATCGCTACTGGATATTGTGAAACATGTCTTGACTAAGAATCCAAAGGGTGGGGTATTGGACGAGGTTGTCATAGCAACGGTATTGAAGGAGGTGCTGCAAGGATTGGATTATCTCCATGGAAACAGTCAAATTCACAGGTATGTACAGTATATCTGACAGACAATACGGTAATTAATTTTACTGACCACTTTGATGTGTTCAGAGACATGAAGGCTGGTAACATTCTGGTTGGTGGCGATGGCTCAGTACAGCTAGCAGGTACGTAGATACAATAATGTGTACAGTCATGTAGTGTATAATTATGTATGTATACTGTACATGTACCGAGTGTATAGTTGTGTGTGTGTGTGTGTGTGTGTGTGTGTGTGTGTGTGTGTGTGTGTGTGTGTGTGTGTGTGTGTGTGTGTGTGTGTGTGTGTGTGTGTGTGTGTGTGTGTGTGTGTGTGTGTGTGTGTGTGTGTGTGTGTGTGTGTGTGTGTGTGTGTGTGTGTGTGTGTGTGGTGTGTGTGTGTGTGTGTGTGTGTGTGTGTGTGTGTGTGTGTGTGTGTGCGTGTGCGTGTGCGCGCGCGATCAGCCTGTGCTGTTTGATTACAGTGCACACGGCACATGTTATGCATAATTGGCACATGTTATGCATGATTATGGCGTAACTAATGCGATCAGCATGTATTACAACTTTCCTGTCTCTCAGATTTTGGAGTGAGCAACTGGTTGTACGACTCTGCCCCTGATAAGAGGTCAAAGAAAGCTCCAAGAATGACCTTTGTGGGTACACCGTGTTGGATGGCCCCGGAGGTCATGGACCAGGTACTGGGCAGAGGGGGGGGAGGGGGAAAGGGGAGGGGTAAGAGTGCCTCAAGCATTGTCTCACTACATGTAGCACAATTGTGAGTAGTTGGAATTGTGTGTACAGTGCATGTCTGCAATGTATGTTGCACAAATGATCTCCTCTGTACACGTGCATGTTCATGGTAACATTATCAATTAGCTTTTATGTAGAGTATATATAGCAATGCTGTATCATCAATGTAAGTACATGTACGTACAAGAGTTGTCCCACACAATTGACACACTTGAGACTAACTACACCCCCTCCCCACCCCTCCCTATAGAGTATGGGCTACAATGAGAAGGCTGACATCTGGAGCTTTGGCATCACAGCTCTGGAACTGGCCACTGGTACAGCACCCTATGCCAAGTTCCCTCCAATGAAGGTGAGACTGAACCTGTTGATAGAGGTTACCCTTGGGCAGACTAAAAGTGGCTGCAATAAAAAGTGGCCTGCTAACACAGGTCCAAACACATGCTATGGAGAGACTTTCATTAACCTGGTTGTAATAAAGAGGTAGCCTAGCTTCTAACGCAGGTCCAAACACATGTTATGGAGACTTGGAGGCCCATTAACCTGGCTGTATTACAGAGGTTGGCCTGCTTATATATACATGTAGGGTGACCACAATAGACAAGTTTCACTGTACGTGTCTAATTGATGTTGCTTCTATAATTATAATAGTTTAGGTAAAGATAATTGGCCTGGGTTTTGAAAGGCTACAATAATTGTACATGCATATACAAGACAAATAGGCTGTCACTGTGTTGTCTCAATAGAGAGATTGTCTTTGTATACACTGTAGTCCAGAGGCAGGAATGAAAGCCTTGTGTCTAACTTTCCTGGTGCTGAATGTACTGATACATGTACATGTAGTGGTGTGTGGTGTGTGTTGTACTGACACAGTAGTCATGGGATCTGAAGCCTAGTTACTGATACATGTACATGTAAAATTTAGCCACAATTTACATGTACTGGGGTTGAACCCTCAGAGGTAGTCTTGATTCCATTCTGCCCACCCCCAGGTTCTGATGCTGACATTGGAGAACCCTGCACCCACTCTAGAGACATGTGGTGACCTCAATGGAGAGGAGTATCGTAAGAACTACTCAAAGAACTTCCACAAAATGGTGGAAAAATGTCTACAAAGAGATTCTGACAAAAGGTGAAGACTGTAGAAGCAATAACTGTTGTTCTGTTTACTGTCCTCTATAATAGTGAAAAATTTTCCTCTGGCAGTTCCATCTGCCATTAATTTCACCTTCACCATGGTTTGTGTATACAGTGTATTTTGTTGTGGTTGCTCTATCAATAGTAGCGTTATCAGATTATAATGCAGGGTCACCTTTATTTCATCCGTTGCAATACTTTCTCCCCAGGCCATCAGCGAGTGAGCTGCTCAAGTTTCAGTTTTTCAAGAAGGCTAAGGACAAGGACTTTCTGAAGGAGGTCATATTGGGCGACACCCCCTCACTGCAGTCCAGAGGCAGGAAGGTGCGAATAGTATAGTGATGTCTGTAGTAGGGAATGTACTCATACATGTACATACAGTAGCCATGATTTGAAAAAATACGTGTGCTGGGGTTTGAACCAGTGATATTTGCGAGAGTTAGGGGCTTAACTTCCAGACCAACAGGGAACTGACGCCAATGTGTCTTGGCTTTTCTTAATTGCCTGAACTAGTGTATCATGTACACACACGCACGCACGCACGCACATACACACACACACACACACACACACACACACACACACACACGCACACAGGTTCGCAGAGTTCCTGGTTCGAGTGGTCATCTCCATAAAGATGAGGAGGGTTCCTGGGTGTGGTCAGACGATGAGCTAGAGGACGAATCATCAAAAAATAAGCTGAATATTCCCAAACAGGCTGCAGCAGACACGCCCTCTTCTGCACAGACAACCCCTTCATCTGCAACCATTTCTCAAGTAAGCACTCCAGTGTTTGATCCACAGATCAGTAGATATCAATCTTGTTGACCATAATCTAAACCTCCCTCTCCACCCTTTGTTATATGTAGCGTTTGAACAACTTCATCTACAGATAAACTATGTAGTTTACACAGCGTACATTGCATGTACTTTCTAGTACAGGTACTGTAATTTTCGTTGGTGCACATTTTCGAATAAACTATCTAAATATTCGTGCAGCTCAGGATAGTGACATTAAACACCTATTGCAGAGAATAACGTATGATGCTCTACAATACAAAATACATGTGTATACGAAAATTTCCACCATACAAAAATAACATGCTATACGGTATATCCATTAGTTTACCCAATCCAGTCCAAGTTGAATGTACATGTAATAAATGCTATAGATAATAGATCTTAACCTTGTTGACCACGATTTCTCCCCCCCCCCCCCCCTTCCATAGCCCCCACCACTGGTAGTACCGGAGACAGCCGTACAGCCTCCTCCTGCATCTTCCTCTAGCGCTGAGATGAATGACTTATTGCAGCAGAGGCAAGCTTTTGTGACGCAGAAGGAAGGGGTGGAACAGCAGCTGACGCAAGCTAAGCAGCAGCAGCAAACACTGTTACAACAGCAGGCCTCAGGTGTGGGAAACCATTGAGACTGCTTAGTACCTACCATACAGTGTTAGGCTTTATGCTCACACTATTGACCTGTGTGTCTAAAGAGACCACCTCTCTATTGAGACCACTCAGTACTGTCCCTACAATGCTATCACTATTGACCTCCCTAAAGAGACCACCTCTCTATTGAGACCACTCCGTACTGTCCCTACAATGCTATCACTATTGACCTCCCTAAAGAGACCACCTCTCTATTGAGACCACTCCGTACTGTCCCTACAATGCTATCACTATTGACCTCCCTAAAGAGACCACCTCTCTATTGAGACCACTCAGTACTGTCCCTACAATGCTATCACTATTGACCTCCCTAAAGAGACCACCTCTCTATTGAGACCACTCAGTACTGTCCCTACAATGCTCACACAACTGACCTTGATGATCACATACACATACAATTTAGACAGCTTTGTAAACACACCACCTCCTCTACCCAGGTCAAGTAACTCAAGAGCAGTACATGAAAGTCCTGAAGATGGTCCAAACACTGGAGAGACAGAGACAACAAGTCATGTTCCAGCTACAACAGATTGAACTGAGCGTTCAACAACTGCAAGATGCTCTAGCAATGGAGGAGCAGTTCCAACAAGCCATGAAGGTTCAGAATAAGACGCCAGTGGTAGAGATCAGTAAGCCAATGAAATTATCACTGCGTAAAAGGTACGTTATCTTGTATGTTTACTATTGTATATAATTATACGTACAAGCATACATGAGCATGTACATCTAGTGCCTTATTTGATGGCTCTTAGGAAAATAACACTTTTTGTGAATTAAGGTTCTCTGGTTTTCATTTGGCTTGGCTTGTGGTAGCCCATTGCATACTATTGCAGTACATGGTGTAGGATGGCATTTATAAAGCCCTTTGCTCTATCCCTTGCAGAACACAACAGAACCAATTGAAGGACATCAAGTTTGGTTTTGTGCCAGGAAAAGGTGTGTGTATTGAAATTAGATATGTCTTTCGTGTATAATTGTACATGTATGCTATTTGATGTTTAAATAATAATGGGACAATTGCTGATAATGTCACGTTACATACTGTACATGTATGTTTAATCCACCTTTGCCGATTTTGTTGCCATAGATTTCCCTGATGTGATTGCAAAGGATCTGGTGGCAGCTGGTCTGGTAGAGGGCAAGAACTTGGTCGTAGGTACGTACCAATAGACGTGGTGTGGTGTGTGTGATGAGTGACTGATTAACTTTTGTTTACAGTGGCTGCCAACATCAACAAAATTGTCGAGAATCGGTCTTTAGAGAAAGTGAATTTCCAGTTGGTGAGTACTGAGCATGTAGTAGGGACATTGCGCTTATTCTCACACACACATTACATGTACAGTACAGTGTTTTATACCTGAATAATGGAACTCTACATACCGTAGCGGGTAATTTTCGTGGGGTAAAAAATTTGTTTAACTCGAAAACGGTGATTTTCGTGAGTAAACATTTCGTTTAGTCTCGTGGTTGCACTGCCTTCATACGTTCTGGTAAGCCACGCCTACGTTAAAATTTCGTGGAGGTCAGCTTGCCCACGAAAATAACGAATTTTTTACCCCACGAAAATTATACCCGCTATACGGTATACGTATACTCTACATGTACTCTTTGTGTACTCTCAATACTTTACTCTTACGCATAGTTACGGTAAGCAACATCTCCAATTATTACCCCCCCACACACACACACACACAGGTCACAGATTTGCCACCTGATCAATTAGACGAAAAGAAACTCATTGGCTACGCTCAATTGTCCATTGTGCGGGACTAGCTCGAATTTTGTGTACTGTAGTTCATGTTACAATTTGCTAGCTAAAGCAGTTTTCTGTGTGTTGTAGTGTTTTTATAATTTTTTTGGATCATCCTCACAAACCGCGTATCTTGCTGTATAATTATATAATTATTGTCGTACGTATAATTATTATAATAATACAGTCTGTTATTTAGCACTGTATATCATAGAGACCGTAATGATTAAAGTCATTAATTGTACAACAATGATCGAGCACACAAACATATAATTATGACCTGCACATATAAATTATACCAAAAAACTGTATTATAATTATAGCTAGACTGTACAATATGTGTATACCAAACAGCTATTGATACAAAAGATACAAACTTATAAATTATATAAAATACAAAATAATACAAAATGATAAAAAAATTAAAGACACGTACTGTAGAAGAGGGGACCACAAAAACGGGGGTAATATAATCGAATATAAAATAATACAAACAGTGTGCTGACAAAACAGTTTCACCTAGTACAGTTTAGTGTAACACCGCTACATACCAGTTTTCTACGTCTACTTTCCTCCAACCCTCTCGTCACACTCTCCATGTTATCGTATATCAGTGCCGTGTTTGAGCCTTGCCTGTCCATGTGATAGATGCGACCAAATCGACTGAAACACTTGAGTATCTCCTCGTCTGTGGCTCCTCTGTTTCTCGACGGTGTGTTTCTGATCATCAGCTTGTACTGTTTCCTAGGCAGCCTTTGTGGTAACGACCTGCTCTTTGTAGGTGGTGTTTGCATGGTACGATTGCTTTGTGGGAGAGTGTTGCTACGCGATGGTTTTGACCTTTTGACAACTTGGACCCAGCTCAAAGGCTCAGGTGATGTTGGATGACCCAGTGGTGGAGAAGAACCCTGCACACACACACACACACAGAGGGTACAGAGACAGTCTATAATTGTATGGTACTGTATTAACACATACACAGACTATGTCAGTACTGGGTAATAGGGGATTAAATCGCTCAATCGTCACAGGAGATTTAGAGTGGGAAGGTGTACCACTGTGGTACAAGTACAAACAGATTATGCACCAAAAATGAAAATGTATCAATGCATGGTGACTGTTTGAGTATTAGCCATAATTATTGTGAACTAGCAAAACCTCTGTACTGTGCATTATGTAATGTGTTGAAGAGTCTCACACATCACTATAATTATACTCACGCTTTTAGAGGCCTGAGGCATTGTAAGTGGTACAGTCGTAACTGGGACAGCTGTTACTGGGACCGCTCTAGCACCTTCCTTCTTCAGGAGTTGTGCGGGGGATACCTCCTGGAGATGGTTATAGGCATGTACCATGTACCATCACTTAGCAGTAACAAACTAACAAACATTGCACGTTGGTCGACACTAATCTCATAAGCAACGCATTGTGCCATAACCATAATGGTTACTATAGTTTACATAGACTACATGTAGTTTACATAAGACGTAGAATTCACACAGATTCACACAAAAGCAAAAACTTTAAAACACCATCTGCTATTTAACATTGTGTATGTATACACTGTGAAGTGTTGCCAAGTGTTTACAACATACGCTCGAGGTTAAAGATCTTTGTTCGTAGAAGGTGGAGTAGGGGAAAAATTCGCTGACATCATCAACAGGAGGGGAGCACTCTCGATAGGGGTCAAAGTCCGTATCAGGGTTTGGCCACTGATTTCCAGAGTCGGTATCATGGTTACCCTGTTAAACAAACAGTGAATAGTGTCAGTGTGTGTGTGTGTGTGTGTGTGTGTGTGTGTGTGTGTGTGTGGGTGGGGGGGGTGGTTACATTGTGATTAAAACAGAGTATTGGATGCGTCTTCATGAATTATGGTTTACCTGCATGGTCAGCAGTGGCTACGTTTTGGATTATTAAATAATAATAGCTGCCAACAACAGGATTCTTGGAGAGGATGTAACACATATATACCTGTACGTACATTACTTACCTGAGGCATTTCTTTGTGCCCGTTCTTGAGCTTTTTTTCAAGTTTAGCAACCATCCGGCGATCATTCTCAAGTTCAAAGTCTTTATTTGCTAGCTCCGTTTCGTGCTGCTCTTTTTCAGCCTCCATTTCTTTGGCCGTATCTTCAAGCTTCTGGCGATATTCAGTCAACTCGCTCTGTAAAGTGGTGCTCTTTCGATCTAAATCTTCGAGAAGTGATTGCTTCTTCGTTTTATCCATTACTGCTTCGTCAAGAATTCTCTCAAGTACGGCAATCCTCTCCAGTTGTTTCTTATTATCAGTGCGTAGAGTAGTCAGTTGTTGATCCTTTTCCTTGCGTACAGCGTTAGCTTTCATAAGATCGACCGAATATTTGGCAACTTTCTTAACCTCGGTTTCTCTCCACGTCAACTCTTCAAAGAGTGAGGTTAACTCTGATTCGTCAGCTATTGCTTTCTTCATTAATTCGTTATTCTCGTTAGCAAGCCTTTCGTTATCTTCCATAGCATTAGTGCAATCAACTACTACGTCTCCAAGCTGGATTTCGAGCTTTTGTATATCGCACATTAGGGCCTTGTTTTCGGTGTCTAAAAGAGAAGCATGTTTCTTAGCATTTCGTATCAGGTGATCTTCTAGGTCTCGTCGCATCAACCATGCATCACAACCGGCGTAGTGATAATCACAATTTACCGTCGTTAAGGAACAGTCGTTGACAAGATGAGAGTTAAGCTTAAATCTTGGAAACCTTTCGCCACAATCGTTACTGCAATCAACCGGATGCTTTTCACATACACCATAGTGTTGATTACTTAGAATATACTTGGTTCCGGTGAAATTATTACAAAACTCGCACATGTACGGCTTTTGTGGACATGTTTCCTCGTGATCATCAATTTCACCCCTGGAATGTGAATTATCGCAATAGAGACATTTTATCGGTACATATAAGCATCCTTCGAGGCGGTTCTTTGGAGGCTTAGGATCGATATTAAGATGATCATCGTAGTCAGCCAACAGTCCCGTCCATTCACAGCCAAACTTCTTATTCGAGCAGTACACCTTCTTCTGAAATAGATCGCGTTTCAATCGTTTGTCCTCGGCTAGAGGTTTTGGAATACCTTTACAAAGAGGACATTGAGACTTTGGAGTATCCACTATTGGCTTTATACAGAGGTAGCAGAAGCTGTTCCCACAGCAGTGAACAATGAAGGGATCTCGTAGTATGCTGAGACAAATCGAGCAATCGGATTGAAGCTCTCTAGGAGGTTCCACGAACTCTGCATCGTAACCACTCAGCTCAGCCATTTTCCAGGGGTAATTGGTACCTGTATATTATATATAATTATATCAACTATATAAATTATTGCATCATTTTTATTTTTTTAGGATTGTGGCCTGGGATAGCTAGTTTAGCTTTAGTTGTGTGTGTTAGCTATGACAAACAAACCAACTGTACTAGACTAGAATAACTCGTGAATTACTTACACAAGAACAGGACCAGAAGATCAAGAACACCCAAAGTAGGTTTTGTAACTTTTGCCAGCTAGCTAGCTGCTAGGTCAGCACTTCTTGCAGACACCAGCCCCTCCCACTTCAACAACAACCGACACACCTCAAGAAGAGAGACGAGAGAGGAGAGCCACTATTAAAACTTTCACACAACATACAGAGCTAGCTAGAGCCAGAGGAGCCCTGGCATGCATGATGTCCACTAGCACCAGGAATAGATTATTCCTTCTCAGACATGGAGAGGTGAGTCTAGTCATAGATTGAAGAGTTAGAGGGATAGGAAACGGTTTGTATCTCGAGTAACATCCGCGCTACGCTGCGGTTTAATCGAGGCCATCACAACAATATCTATTTCTACACTCAGTGCATAATAAACTATAAGTAACTGTGCTTAGTCCGTGCAACTCACTTATATTTCAAGGTCTATACCTATTGTAGTAGTCATAACCAGCACGCTTACACGTTACATGTTCCAATAGCTCTAAAACAGCCTTGGGAACATATAACTTTATTGGAAAGTCTCTTTTTACTGGGTGTGGTCAGTCATTAGCAAGTACTACACGTGGCTCATGGACTAGGGGTGTTATAAGTTGCTGAAAGAGATGATGTCTCGAGGAAACACAGCTTTGGGAGTTACCCGGCAAAAATGTGGTTAATAGCCTCGTTCATAGGGCGTAGCGCGGATAATTTTCGAGGCTCCACTGCAGATTCAATGTAAAATCATCACGTGCACCACTCCGTTTCCTATCCCTCTAACTCTTCAATCTATGGTCTAGTTAGCTTCCAGAAACACTCTGCACCCGATTGTCATAATTATTGTGCAAGAGACCATCTATGTCTAGACGTACCTAGCTAGCTATACCGTGTATACTTTGTAGTGCACTGTTTTCTTACAATTGAATGTTTATACCTGCATGTGATCACAGAGTGAGGCTAACGTTGCCAATCGGATCGTCTCCAGTCCAGAGGAAGGAATTAAATCATGGGGGCTCACTGTTAATGGTAGACAACAAGCAATAAAGGTAAGGGGTCTATGCCAAACATTGTTCTAATTATTTACATAGATCACAGATGGTACATTGCTAGCTAGTTAATGGATCTAGATACATGTACATCCGTAGGTTGAGCTAACTTAAGTTCCGTTCAATGTTGATTTTCTGAAAGCGTAGCTCTTCAATTTACACACAAATTCCCCTCTTTTCCCCCACTTATAGCCACACGCAGATGTTTCTGAGGCTATGATTTTAATGCACCATCTGAATGGGCTCGCAATGAGCTTTCAAAAAATGAGTTATGTCTACTCAAAGACACAAACGTATTACTTGTCATGTGCAGTACAGACTCTTTAATTAGCCTACCAGTACTAACATATAAAATTCTTCATTGCAGGCATCTCAAAAGCTTCAAGATACTCTTGATTGTGAACAAATTTCTAACTTGATAATAATTTCCTCCGACTTCAAACGTACCAGAGAAACAGCTGAAGTCATTCACCGGTGTCTCGAGCCTCTTGCACCAGTAAAACTAGAACGCCGACTTAGAGAGAGAAACTTCGGCTCTTTAAATGGCAGCCATTCTTCACACTATGAGAAGGTTTGGGAGCAAGATGCCATGAGTGCTGAGCATACAAGCTATGGCTGTGAGTCGGTTGCGAGTGTGTTTTCAAGAACATCAGAACTTGTTAGGGAAATTGAAAGCGAAAGCCAAGACAAGATTGTTTTATTGGTGTCTCATGGCGACACTTGCCAAATCACTCTGACTGGATACAAAGGATTGGCCCCCCACGAACACAGGAAACTACCCCATCTGAACAATTGTGACATTGTTGAATTGACTCGTGTAGCTAATTTATAACAGTGTTTGAAATTATTCCACTCATAATAATACGGAAATCTTGCACAACCATTATTGACAATAAATATTATAAGCCATGTTAAAAATGAATATTTGAGTTCACACAAATATAAATTCCCTAATGTCACAGTTTCTAAAGTTCTTTAAGTGATCGTATCTCTCATTAGGGGGAACTCCATTGCATATAGCCCAAAGTACTTGCAACGGGTCTCCATGGGAAACAAGCACGACAATCTTATCAGTGTACTCTTCTTCGATTGTCTTCAACACTCGGGTCACCCGGACAACCATCTCTGAGACTGTTTCGCACCCGGAAACGCTTTGCGTAGGATTGATTCGATCTTGCTCCAATAGAACAGAGTAAGCTTCTTGCCATGGTCGGAGGTGAAACTCTCCAAGCCCTCTTTCTCGAAGTAAAATATCAGTTCGAAGAGGGGCCTTAACTTTGAAGTGGCTGTGAATGAATTGAGCAGTTTCAAATGTTCTTTTAAAGTCTGAAGTGATCACAACAATCTTCTCTGTCAGGTCGTCAGTGCTACCAGAGTCAGTTAAAATGGCTTCAAGTTTCTTACCAGCCTGGAGGGGGAGGGAGGGGAAGAAGGAACGTGTGATAGAGGCAATCACCAATCGACAAATGAGAACATAGTATTGGCAAAGTCGCTATTTGATATAATATTAATTTACTTGCTTAACCTCCATGACCTCTACCTACCTCCTTAGCTTGCTGCTCTCCTTTCTCCACTAGACCAAACGATGGTACTCCGTCCTTGGGATCTGACACTAGAACCCCCTGTACGTTACTCTCAGCCTGCACAAACCAATAGCAATTATAAATAGCAAAACATAGTCGAGTCAATCATGTGGTGTTTAATAATAGTGGTATTGCATGTAGCCTAACAGCCAAGTTATTATGCTCTTAATTACCAATCCATGCCTGACTAGAAATATCCTGTTCTTCAAGGTGCCGGTGGTAGTGCTGTCAGCAGGACCAGGACCAGGGAGAGTACTAGATCTTGTAGCCATTGTGAAGATACAGTGCGAAGATAAGAATTGTCTTTCCTGCCCCACCCCTCTACATGCAATCATACATCTACATCTACATCTACACAAATACACATTCCATAAAAATAGGTCTAGCATGCACGCAATGAGCTGCTACACAAATTTAAATTCTCTAACTTCACAGTTCTTGAAATGTTTTAGATCCTTGAATCTCTCAGTAGAGGAGACTCCATTGCATAATGCCCAGAGCACTTGTAGTGGGTTACTGTGGGAGATAATCACTACAATCTTATCGGTATACTCTTCCTCGATTGTCTTCAGCGCTCTCATCACCCGGACAACCATCTCAGGTACAGGCTCGCAACCACGAACTCGTTCGGTAGGGTTGACCCTGTCATTTTCGAGGATAATTGGCAGTGCCTCTTTCCAGGGAGCTCGATTAAACTCTCCAAAGTCTCTTTCCCGAAGTGCTACATCAGTTTTGATTGGGGTCTTTGGTTTAAAATGACTGTGCATGATTTGAGCAGTCTCTATTGCTCGTTTGAAGTCTGAAGAGACGATCACCAACTTCTTTGTGAGCTCCTCAGCTGTAACCGTGTCTGCAGTCAAATTGACTTCAAGGTTTTCAGCAGCCTGAGAGATAAATCATTTTTTACTATTTTTGAGTAGAGCTATAGCTAATGCCTAGCGCTTTTAGCTCAGACAAATGATTCAGATAAACGAAACATCTCGCATGTACGTATATAGATCTATATACATGTACAGTGTGTGCTCCGTGACAGTATGGTACGGTTACCTCCATGGATTCTGTCCTCCCTTTCTCTACTAGACCAAACGATGGCACCCCATCTCTGGGGTCTGACACTAGAACCCCTTGCACATTACATTCAGCCTGCAGGGAGAGCTTGCATTGGTCAATGAACATAAATGGCATATCAAGACTTATTAGTTGTCCCGGCAGTGGAAGACGACGCTGACAGATTAGTCTCGGGCCAGACCTATTAAATATCTTGGGGGCAAAATCAAGTCTCTAGAGCTGGAATTTTCCCCTTCTTCCCTTTGAGAAAAGGTCTGGCCCCCTCCCTAACTATAACTTACAGATACTAAATAAACTGAGAACATGGATTTCACTCACCAAACCATGCCTCATCAGAAATACCCTATTTTTCAAGGGCCAAGCCTCTAGATCTCCAGTAAGTGTGGTCATTTCACTGCACTGCACTTATATACTAGCTATATGTGGACTATATAATTACTGTATTATTACTGTATGAATCATCATCTTTTGAGTGTTTAATAACTGCATCATCATTCTGTTGGCACAATAATTATTATATAATGATATTCATCAGCAATTTGCACACAAGTGATGTGGCTTTGAGGCCATTTAGTTTTAATTGAATGTTTGCACACATAGACTACAGTACATATACAATGTGAAAAGCAGATCAATTAATTAGTGTCTCATGTTCTACAATTACAAAATCGGTGTCACCAGTCAAACCACTGAGTTCTTTGGGAGTTATTCGTCCAAATCTATGCACAAGCGTTATTCCCCTGTGGAAGACCATAGCTGCAAACTGAACAACTATGATGAAGCCATATACCACTAAGAAAAGCAATTGAAAAGCTTGCGTATCTAAGCCATAATCGGCGAGGAGTGGGAATTTAACAATGTACAACACCAAAAGCCACATCATATTGATTAAGAAGAGACCGATTAGAGTGGCATTTCGGAGATTACGAAGTGACCTCTTGAGATCTTTCACAGATGTGAGCTGCTCAGAAGTTGGTTTGAGTTGATCAGCAACAAGATTCTTCCAAAAATTCTCTTCTTGGCTATCCAGTTCGCTAGTAGGTTTCATTTCTATATCCGCTTTCGTTTTGGCCATCTTCTGTTCGACTGTATAAGGAAGCAACAATCGTTACAGTAACACTTTAGACTCAATTATGCATGCATGTACACAGACTATACTTTTGTTTGGGTAAACCAGGAAATGTAGTGCCTTCACCAGCCGTTGTAAGTGTGCTGGAAGTACAAAACAGATCACAAAATTAATAATGAAGCTACTCCATTTTTTTTATGTACCTCTTTTGGTGATTCCCATTGCTATCAAGTCAACTTCCGTCAACCCTTTCAAATTCTCTACATCGGCATTCTTACTGTATCCTTCTTTCTTAAACAAATCAATGTGTTCCTCCATGTTTAACTTTGTCAACCAAGAAGCCACATCTCTCTGCAAGTGTATGGCGCCGGCATAATTATACTGTCATGTAGCTATATACTGGCGTAAGAAAAATTTCTTAGGCTTTCACTGACTTACAGGCACATCCACGTGAATAGAAAACGATGGAAGCTTTGCAGCAGCTTTGAGAATACGAAGTCTGTACCCACGCTTTTCAATTCCTATTGCTTCCAAATCCTACAATAAATGCATCAAAATAGAATAAGCAGCTGATAATAGCATACCTCAAGCGTCATTGTTGCAATGTAGTGTAGTGTGGTGTAGCCATGCTCTTCAAATTTCTTGATGTAGTCCTGCATGTGATACGTAATAGAAATTATTGCATGAGACCGAGTGTTTTATGAGCCTGCACAAGCATGAGGGCGAGTTGCCTGCATGTATATTGCAAAACACAAGGATTTCTCATGCTATAATTATATATCACGACAACCCCTTACCAAATTATGTCTTGAGGCTACGTGACCGTGTAATATAACACAGAAGGGACTGTAAGACTTTTTTACACCCTTACACCCTTGTTACCTTGACAACGTGATATATAAACTACTTATACACAATGCCTTGTGGGTTACCCTGTTCGTGTACCTCATCACATTCGCATTCTTCCCCACTGAGCCACTGTTGTGCAGTGTCTTCCATAGCAGCACAAGCCACTAGCATAGGATCGTCTTCGGAATCACCTGTTCAATAAAGAAGCGATTGTAATGTAAGAAACAAAATTTACAATTCTTACTAGAGCTTAAGAGGTCTATCTCCTCTCGGGGTACTTGGGCAGGGGCATCTGACCGACAGCACCTACTCTGAACGCAACACCAAAACCACGCCATTTTAAAGTACTTTCCCCATCCGAGCAATCCTTTGTCAATTCCACTGCTGCCTTCCCGAGTGCCCCAGCTTTGAGAGTCCAGATTAGCAGCCGAGTAGATCAGCAACAGCAAATAGCCCGAGGGCAAGGCCAAGATATACCAAATACAGTGGAAAAGACAGGCAAACTCGGTAGGATGCAAGAGGGCAGCTGTGAGGAACGTAAATGCAAATAGGCCAAAGTACATGGTACTTATGCTAACTGGGAGCTTAAATTGATGACCGAAAGACATAGTTTCCAAGAAATTTACAGCTTCTTCGCATTTTGTATAAGCCTTTAGATCTACGACCTGAGAACAATTTGGAGCGTTCAGTTCAGTTAGGTCTGGATGATGAAAGATGGCATTGACAATGTGACTAAAAATTCCCGAAATAACAATCACCATCACCATCACAAACAAAAAAGTCAGAATCTTTGCCACTTCTATTTGCGTCTTGGGAGAAGAGTAAAGGCAAACCACTCCATATAACAGGCTCACAATCACAAGAACAAAAATGACAAGAGAAACCACAACATCAGAAATAGAGAACGCTGACTGAAGGCCTGAGGCAATCACCAATATCACCGTGGCGGGGGATATAGCCGTGGAGAACACCATAATAGCTTGAAACAGAATGAACAAAAAAGACACGGTGTCATTAGCACGGATTATGGTAAACAGATTAGTGAACAACAAGCTTAGGTTGGCAAGAGTGGATGGAATCCACCTTCTACGCTGGGCATAAAATTGCTCAAATGTTTGCGGGCAATAGGTTTTGCTTTCGGAGGTAGCACAATATTCGAGTCGCCAGCCTTTCTCAATAAGAAGTGTACACAGCCATCGATCTTCACCCATATCCTTCATTAGAAACTCCATCCCATTGGTCGCCACGGTAGAGTACGTTTCAAGAACCCCCTGTAGAGCACTGCAACGAAATACGCTAAAGCAGCCAGGAGAGCAGAGGACACATCCTAGCAAATGCTCGGCCGGTTTTTGGAACCAATGCCCTATTGCATAATCGAATATTTGGTACCAATACAGAGGCCCCGAGCCCTTAGGGTGTGTACGGGCACATACCGCTCCAACACGATGATTAGAGTCGAGCATGTCCAATAGAAGAACAGCTGACTTCGGAGTAAAATCGACATCGGCGTCTGTTGTAAGTATGAAAGTGTTTTCAAGCGTCATTTTTTGACCAGCGTTAAGTTGATCACACTCGCCAATCCGATGTTTGATGATGTAGTTCATGTACATGACTTGGCTCCACCTCTTCTTTGGCTTAACCAGATTCTTATCTTTGAAGTGAATGTGAAAAGGCATGTGTTCTACATCATTTAGCTGGTACCGAAGGCACATTCCGTAGGGTGTTTTTTTCTTAATCCCTTCGTCTGGTTTCTTCCCAAATGTATCTTCGAGGAGAGCTAGCAATTGAAGACCAAATTGCAGCAACTGAGTTCCGTTCAGAGCGCCATCAAAGAAGATGTGCGACTCGTAGGAGTCACAATTAGGTAACTGCTTTGTCTTTTCTCTTTCATATTGTTTTGCTATGCCATTGATTGATGTTAATACTTGCTTCATCTCGTTAAAATCTTCTCGGTACATTGTCGTACAAATAAATATAGTTCTTGGTTTTCTAGGCACCTCATTTTCTCTCTGGGTGTTTTGTTTTCGGGCATGCTTTTTGATTTGTCTGTTCAATATCATTTGCTGCTCCAGAAAAATGCCGTCATAGTAAGGAACCAAAAACATATTCGAGTCTATTGAAAGAATGACATTTCTTTTTGTACATATATAAAACCCAATTCCTAACACTTGGCCTACCCACAGAAAAAAAAGAGCAGTAGGTCCCCATGGATACACAGCTGCATCTGCACTGAAGTGTAGAAACAAAGGAAACGAGAAGTATTTGATAATATAATAAGCAATGACTGATATAGGAGTGGAAACAAGCAAGGGAAATGCCATACTATATGGTCCAAGAGTCATTGTACATGCCACCCAAGCAAAAATGTAAGCGAAGAGAGTGGTGAAAATCTGAATGATAAAAATTGATAATGTTTGACCACTGAAGTGAACCGCACCGGAGACACAAGAGCTATTCAGACAAAGGGGATCTATCTGATGAGTAAGCCTGAACACAGTGTACGTCACAAAGGGATACAATAGCAGACGGACAAACGAGTTGATGAAGCCTGTAAAGTGCAATGTATATTACACTTCGTATTGTAATTTACACTTGTCACAACGACACAATGGCACAATGAAGCATATCACACTGTATGCACACAACACGACACGTGCATTATATTAAAATCTGAGTTCTTTGGAAGAACACATTTACAATGAAAGCACCGCAGGTGCTGATGCCTCGGTGGAGATGCCAAAACTACATATAACATAAAGCTACTAATAACTGAACTTTATACACATAATGGATGCTGCAATGCAAAACTCAAGGAGTGGGTAATGATCGACCATAATTGTTGTTAAAAACGATCGATGCCAGAGTTCAAGTCAAAATTAATGGCTGCCATCAGCAGAGCCTTGAAGCTCTCTTCTCACTCTTGCAGCTACCAATATAGCTAGCGTTCTAGTGCAGAGCTAACTACTAAGTAGAGTAGCAACACTCGGTAAAGTTTGGCTACGTGCTCTTCTGAAAAGGCTGCAATGGCATTCCAAGTAAGTAAAACTAGGCATAACTCGAGAACAAAGCATTATTTTGCAAATCTACGAATTAAAATCCAAGTAAACATGACTAGAAGCCTATAGAAACTCTTACTTGCATGCACTTGATTCATCCTTGAGCAGCTGTAGCAGTCTACACACACACACACACACACTACCGTATACCTCACTTGCGCATGCGCACCAAGGCAAAATAATTAGACTATATGCAAGGCATAGATAAGAGATCAAACATTAATTAGCTTACTTGATTTATATCTTGTTGTTTTTACCTCCTCAGAATTATTTTTTGCATAGATCAGCGCAATCCAGTCTTGAAACTTGTTCGTCCATACGAAAGATAAAATCAAAAGACAAATTGGGATAGCTACGATTGTTCTTAGCTCGTACAAATGGCTGCCCACATTCAGATAATGATTGAATGTAAGCCAAATAAACACAGCCATACTCGCTAACTGCAGAAGTAGAGCAGCTGTCTTCACAATCTTATTGTCGAGAAGCATCTTAAGGCAATGATAGATAACGGTAGGTTTTCTGTCCTTCCTTTTTAAGAGATCAGCATTCACAGGAAAATCGTCAACACCATGTTCTTTATCCAGCGGAATGTAGCCTCCTCTTCTACATGACCGTTGGACACATTCGGGCTTCCTATATGTACAGGAACAAGTATCCACATACCGAATATCGACTAAAATCTGACAGAAGAAGACGCCACCCAGTAAAAGTAGGGAAATATCAGGAGGAAGTTCTGCCATTACCAGAAACACAAACACACTGATCGCTCCAACTTCAATCACTGAAGCAATGATACCCTGTAGAAACAAAATGTCAGAGAAGCAGTTAAAATGCATGCCTTGTAAATTCAATGCATACAACGTCATGCACTATATACACCTACGGCAATAAAGGACTTGAGTTTTGGCCACGGGAAGTTTTCGGCAGACTTTCCAAGCACTCCAAGAAAAAATGATCGCAAAAGTGTTATGAAAGTTGGAATGGTCATTACTAGAAGCAATTGCCAGTAGATGCTGATGGCTATATCCTCCACTGTGTCTAAGGGTAGAATGTCTTCTTCATTGTTAGAGTTTAACTGGGAACTGTTACGAGTAGCCTGTCTCAATTTATCTGTCAAACTAACAAGAGTTAGCTTGCTAAAAATTGTGAATGCCAAAACCAGAACAAAGAAGAAGAATCCAAAAACAATTTTTATGGCGAGAAAAATCCTTTTTTTTCTTCTGGATTCACTTTTGTCGTCTGCAGTTGGTCGCTCTTTGAGCTTTGGGTATCTTTCTTTAGAGTCACTTCCAATGCTCTGTTTATCTTCATCATCATCCCTATATAGAAGTCATTGAAATGTCACATAGATCGATACAAATGAGTCATGTAGATAACGTATTTTAAACTATCTTTTTGCGTATTTTACGTAACATTAAATTGTTTACTTGATCACCTTTTCGGACACTCTTGGAATAGAATTTTACAATCTCCCTGGCTTGCCATTGAATAAACATACAATCAGACCTCAACAAGCTGAAAGCTGTGGTTTCACATGCACATGTGACCATGCACTTCTATATATGTAGAACTATGAGTATCACAAACCACTTCCTGCATGAGGTATTTAAGAACTATAATGGTCATGGTAGATTCCATCTTTTCTTGCTAGTATCTATAGTAGATCTATGTTACTTAGGCAAATCTCCTGTTATCTCACAGTCAGTAATATCCAATGCATGCAGCACTCACTGAATAGACATCCGTAAATTTGAACTCATTCTGCAACTAATTTTACAGCCCACCCTCATCTTGACAGAACAAGGCAATTATGGACGTATATAGATCTAGATAGAGGAAAGGGTTTATAGCGGCATGTGTATATATAGCTCATGATCTCATCAAGAGTTCATTCATAGGACATAATGTTCGTAACAATTACTTGCTGTCACATGCATGCAATGCTCGAGACTTTTCAAGCACAGATGTAGGTGTTGACTTGATCCAGACACTCTTGATCTTTTGGACAAGGATCACTCACACAGTCATCATCATCTGTCGTATACTTATAATAAATTATAGGTTTAATTGTTACAGTACAACAATTGCAAGATAGAGCATTCACCCGGTGTGCGTTGAGCTTCATTGCACACGCAGCGGCGGCAAAAGGGATACAATAACTTTTTCACCATAATGACCTTATATATCATTATATGGGGAATGATCGTAAATCGGGAATGATAGTGAATCTATACAGCAACGATTAGATCGATTAGAAAACAGTGTTTTTTGTCACTTTCGAAGATCGCCGCCTACTATAAATTATAACTAGCCTATTATTTCAACTACTGTCTCATTAGCAGTTAATTAAGCAGTCCATGAAAGTGTCTAGTTCGCTCAAACAGCTCATTTTTGTGCACACATACACACTATACTACCCCTGCTGCGCGCACGGGGTAATTAACACAAAATGAGTCGTGCATGTGTATGTATACAATGTTTCATAGCAGTTTCTTGCACATGATGCATGAATGCGCTATACCTCTAAAGTAGAGACTGAGACCGTGCTTGGGATCTGGAGTGTTACAGCGAGAATCGTACAGAAGATCAACTCCAAAACGACCAGAACTTCCATAGCTTGTAGAAAAGGTCGTAAGACACATCCCGTGACCCATACTCAGAGAACTGTAACAGTCACAGTTGTCATCATCCAACAAAAGAGAACGCACGCCATTCTGAACTCTGTACATAAAGCTGTCTTGGGCTGCATTCGGTTGTGGTCCTGCATTCAAATCCATACTGATAAATGGTTGGGAATACATAGACTGCCAGGGTTTTATCCATGCAGGAGGGAGGGGGGAACTTCTCCGCTATAAACACTTAAACCCCCCCTCTCTAAACAGTCTATATATATATAGCTCCCCCTCTTGAAAATTCTTAGAGCTTCGGGGTCGTTTTTGCTCGGGGGAGGACCCCTGCATGGACCCTCAATATGATAGTCATGCCTGCATGTCTGTAGTGCATGCATGGCGACTATACCTGAATTTTGCTACAATTGAATCTCTGCACATGCATACATGTGAGCAGGCTTGTATCATGCAGGAGTTCATAAAGATGTGAATGAAAGATTCCTTTATGAACTCCTGCCTGCATGTATCTAAAATTCTATACGGGTAGTCCAATATAAAACTATCCAGACCTCACCTGCTATCACTAGAGGGTTCCATGTTTGACTGTTTACTACTTTTTGATCCCGATGGTGATAGAAAGCATTCCATGCTGCATGAGCTGTAGGATTCCTGGGATCAAATTGCCACCTATTTTGTGGGCATTTAATAAAATAATGTACATGCACTTTTTGTTTTCTGTGTCTCAATTAAGTGAATTACCTATATATTGTACCCGCTGAATCAAATGCAAGTAGTTCAGTATCTGCTTCGTCCAGTGCACCGGGCAAGCGGCCAAAGCAGTAGCTAGCATTTACATCACAAGCTCCATAGGGCACTATAAAAACACATCAAGTACATATACTGTAATACTGTTATTGTATAAGCAACTTGTATGCACATGCATATGGAAACAAACCTCCAAGGACATCTATTTCGGTGTCAGGCCACCCACTGATAGGAGTGTACCACCAAAACCTGGTCCAGCGAGTACCATCGAGGATCAGAGAAGGCATGTTGTCTATATACATGCAGTATATATACCAGAAGTAAACATTTCTGAAACTATGTACGTACAATAATTTTATATTGAAACTTACATGGACGTTTGATATTTGTGTTCACTGTCGAGCATTTGTCGTGGAGTTTTTGTATGTCAGATTTTAGTCCAACGATTTCTTTTACCGCCTCTACCATCCCAGTGCATATGCAAGGTGGGTTGTTGAGGGTCAGCTCAGTGCGACAGTAACAGCTTCCATCTGAATTCTCCATTGTAGTAAGTGAACTTTTACTGATGCATATTTGAGATACAAACAAGATGATCACCAACACTACACTTGCCCTGAAATACATTATGCATGCATAAATTTAAGACAAGTTCTATAATGAAGAATTTGTAATTTATGTTTCATTATAAGTCAAGTATATGCCGGAATATTTGACTGCTTCTCTTGCATTCTGTTCCTATGTTTCATACATATATATACATGCATGCATGTATACATATAACTTGTTTCATATATTCTTTGTATACATGTATACATTTACTGTTCCTATGTTTCATACGTACAGTATTCCCATACTGCATTTCCAATGTTTCATACACATATATTTGTGTTACTATATTCTGCATGCTCTTCCTATGTTTTCAACGTTTCATATACTTATACATGTGTTCCTGTTGTATGAGTGTGGCCCAACCAGAAGGAGGTCGCGTTCGGGTTGCAAGCCTACATCAGGATTTGTCTTACTGTACTATATGAATTGAACAGTGCATGTATACTAGTATCTTTTTATATATTTAAAAGTGGCTAACTGCATGACTTGACCGCAGCTAAGCCACAGCATTAGGCCCTGATAAATTATGCTCGGAATAATTTTAGCATAAATAGGTGAATAATTGGGAATAATAGGCATCAATGTCCATTTTTGGTAAAGATCATTACATTAAGTTTTGCATAAGGATGTTCTTGTGGTAAAAGTGTCTCATGAATCAGCCGCCCTTCGTTTAGGAAGACTTAATTTTTTGAGTGTCGGAATATTTTTCATGTCTGCGAGAAAATACAGAATCATAATTATATCTTGCATGATCAGTTGCATGTGTGTTGTGTTTATATAATTATACGTCTTAACTTCAGATTTTTATGAGAATAATCGGATTTTTTATGAGAATAATAGGCACATTTTCAAGAATTAAAGAATAGAATAATGGGTGAAAAAAAGCATAATTTATCAGGGCCTACGTACACAGCATTGGACGATGATAGAATTTACATGCATCGCAGTTGCACAGCTAGATGCCTATTATCGACCATATATAATATAATTATGTGCAATCTGATAATTGGGCTGCAACTATATATCATGTATAATTATTGTATGTAGACTTGCAACTTGCCATCCCTTCTTATACGTAGAGGTTAAGCCATGCCAAACTACATGTATTCGTATGTATCATTTTCCACTATTGATAATTCATACCAGTCATGTCACTCATGTGTTCCTACATTTGTTCCTACTATTGATATGTTTCATACATGTGTTCCTACTGTTCCTACATTTTATATGTTTTCAAACATTTCCTACGTATTATATTCCTATCTTAGATACTATTCCTATACCTTATGGCTTTATTGCATGGGGAAACAGGTAGATCTGGATCTAATGTGCAAATTGCAGTATAAACTCAGCCGAAGCCACTGCACACACACATATAGATTATAACTCCTTATTAAATATATTGGCTTGTATAGTTGGTGGTGGCTCATGCACAAATGAGAACTAATGACCATACCTCTCACACATGCACACACACACACACGCACACGCACATGCACACACACACATGCATGCACACATGCACACGTGCTCGAGGGTCACCAATATTGACAGGTACTTCAAAACACATGCAATACATGCTGCGCTCATCTCAATAATAGTGCCACTTACTTGTAGTGGGAGGAGAGGTAGTGATGACTCCAGCCACTGAAACACAGCACAATGTAGTAAAAGGATGAGAACACCGACCCACTTACCTAACTGCACACAGAATGTCATATCTACTCCAGTATTGTCAGGAATCACACAGCAGTAGAAGGCACATGTCATACACCTGCTATATAGTTATTGTAATCAGGCCGAGCGTTCCATATTGTAGAGGTTGTCCATTGTGTCAATGCAATCTTTACTGAATGTAACTCTAGATCAATAAATGTGCATGTGACATTATAGAATATGCTGTTAGATTGAGGTTGTGCTTTACGAGTTAATTAAGGTTGTTTTCTTAGTATTACTATTAATGGAATACGTACTTGTGTGTGTGTGTGTGTGTGTAGGATCATCACTGGAGGAGCATACTAGCAGAAACTGAATAGTAATTGCACAACCGTCGTCCATTGTTCTGACTGGAGATGATATTCTAACAATTTGTGAGAAGCTGAAAAGTGCAAGCAAGAATTGGTTCAACTTGGGACTGGTTCTCGGGGTGAGCAATTACGAGATCAAGATCGATACCAAGATAACGATCGCCGCCTATGAAGGTGATAGCCAAGCGTCTTGAAGTCACTGATCTAGAACATCCGATGACATGGCCTTACATATGTGAATATCTAAGGAGGCCTACTGTTGAGCGTAACATAACGATGGGTGCACCTTACATGATGTTCTACAGACAAACTCTATCAACTGCACAAACAAGATGATCACCAACATACACTTGCCCTAATATATATATATGCATGCAACAGTTCTAATGAAGAATCTGTAACTCATTAAGTCAAGTATGCCGGAATATTCGGCTGTTTCTCTTGCATTCTGTTCCTATGGTTCATGTTCCTTCATATATTTGTATTACCCAGCTGTATATAGTCTATGTGCTGCAAATTTGTGATTATCGAGCTTAACCAATCATACATTGATCTACTGTGTTCAGGCTCAAGTTTGCAGCCAAGTACAAAGTGGTGTAGGTAAGAAATAAGGAAAATACCTTTAGAATAAACCTCCTTTCTCTGGTTGAGTATATAGGTTTTAGAATCACAGGTTTCTCACAGTTTAATATGAGGCTATCGAATTGGTAAAAAGTGTTATATATATCGTTTGCTTTGAATGGTTTGTTTGCTGTTAACTATGCAATGCTCGAGTTAGTTTATATGCTCAACATGCGAAGATTATTTGTTGTGTATATGTTATTAATTGTGTGACCGCTTCAATTGCTGGTGTTTATGGAAGCGGCCGGTGCAGCAATTCACCCAAACAATGGTACTGATATTGTTTTGGAATCAAGGCCGCTATATCCGTCTGCTTGGATTCATCCTGTACTGCCTCCTATAGCTCGCTGGTACAAGGACTACAATGCACACAAAGTGGTGAAGGAGGTCTATGATTGATATCTAACACCTCGTAATCTAGACGACTGATTATGGAGACAAAGAAAATGTATACCGTTGGTGCACATTTTTGTATGAAATACCTATCAAACATTCATATCATATAGCTCAGGGTTAATTTTTCCTAGACAACTGCAAATAGTTAATAATTATAGTGCTCCTGGTTACCATGGAGTTGTCTGCTCCCTCCTGGGTGGAGAAGATGCCCAACTCTGTCTCAGTCAGTTTGAATAGCTCCTCTGCAGAGTACAGTGGGTAGATTCATTAATGGTGGTATTCATTGAGAGCACATTACTTGTTGAGCTAACAGACACTGACACATGAGGTGAGAACCAATAACACTGAAATCTGCCCACTTGCCAACCAACACACACGTACAAGAGCTGCTGTATCTAAACACAGTTAACTTTTAGGAATCACAAAACAAGCATCAACTTCACTATCTTTTATTCCCACTTTTATCATTCTTTTGTAGTGACGTTGAATCTATTGCAGTAAAATAATTTCGTTGTTTTAATTTTTGTATGATGCTCTTCAATACATATAATTATACGAACATTTCCACCATACGGAAATATTAAAACCCACTATACGGTATTTTTAGCTGTCTTTTTTTCCCCGTCTAACAATTCAAAGTGATACCGAAATGTAGCAGTTCATTAGCCATCATGTTACCGTTAGTAGAATATACGTTAACAAAATAAAGTCACAAATGTTTTTCTTAAGGTACTGATAGATATGATGATAATAATCTATCATTTTCATTGTTTACAGAGTCTATCTTCACTTATTTGATACACAAAATTAATATTGTCCTAATGTATGGTACCCTATAATACCAGACAGTCTCTTAGTTTACCACTTGTTTCATTAGAGTAACAATACTGCATCACTGATAACCACTTGACAGTTGTCTACTATATAGACTGAACAGCTAGTCGAAATGAGTATCTGTAAATACAGAGTGAGAAAGTTCTATTCAAAGGGAGCCTACCTTGTGCTAGCTTGGGCACTGCTGGCGAGTGCTACTACTATTGCTAGCTTTAACGTAATCAAGACACTCTTAACAGACTATCCTGATTGGCTAGTCACAATAACACTGGCATTTTTTATGCCAATAATATTTTGTCTCGGATTTTTAGCCAATTACAAGCTTCAAGATTACACAATAGCAAGGATCGGAAGTATCACCATGTTTCTTGTAACAATTGTTTTCAGCATATACGTCCTAATCCTCGGCCCTGGAATAGAATATGGTTTTGGAAAGTACAGGCTCATTAACGAAGTCATATTTTGTATAATGCTTTGTGTGTTTTTGGTGGCATTGACATGTTTCACCTGCGTACTACAGCTTGCTTTGGATCAGATGCCTGATGCTTCATCTTCTAGTATCACTAGTTTTATCGCTTGGATTGTGTTCAGTATAAGTGCCGGTAGCTGGTTTGGAGATTTTGGACAATATATGGTATTGAAAGGTAACTGCTTTGGTCTAATTATTGATTCAATCAGTAGTATCCAGATTTATAGTCTGTGTCCAGTTTTATTTGCAAGTCTTATTCTTGTTCTCAACCTCCTTTTCGCTAAAAGCTGGTTGATTATCGAGCCTAACCCACCAAAATCTTTTAAAATCATTTATCAGGTTCTCAAGTTTGCAGCCAAACACAAAGCTCCCCTCAATCGCAGTGCTCTCACATACTGGGAGGAAGACATACCTTCAAGAATGGACCTAGGAAAGTCGAGATATGGTGGACCATTCACTACAGAGGAAGTTGAAGATGTGAAATCAATTCTACGAATGTTTGCTATGAGCCTACCCTTGTGGTTAATCTCGTTTGCACTTGCTTTTAATCCTATAGTTTATGACAATGTCATTCCATTAAATTTTCCTAATCTCACCAGCTGCACATCTAACATGCTTTTCTCTTTCACGTACAGTAATTATTGGTGGAGTATGATCTGTACCCTGGTTAATGAATTCTTTTTCTATCCGCTTTTCAGAGATAGATTTCCAAGTATTCTAAAGAGAATTGGTATTGCTTCCTTCCTTTCTCTGGTGTTGAGTATTGTATTCATTATAGTGCAATCATTGGAGGTTCTTCACAAAAAGGAGGTAATCACCATTATTTCCTTGATGATGAAAGGCTTGCTGGGAAATATTTTTTTCTGTGCAATGCTGGAGTTAGTTTGTGCTCAGGCCCCGTACAACATGCGGAGATTATTTGCTGCATGTATGGGTTTACTTTTTTTGACCTCTGCATATGCTGGCGAATATATAAGTGGTGTAATTCACCCCAAAAATAATACTATGGTACTGATCTTGTTTGGAATCAAGGCCGCTATGAGTCTGCTTGGATTCATCCTGTATTGCTTCCTGGCTCGCTGGTACAAAAGGAGAGTTAGAGACGAGGACTACAATGCATACAGAGTGGTGGAGGAGGTCTATGATCGATATCTAACACCTCGTAACCTAGACGAGAAGATGACTTGATTATGGAGACAAAGAAAATGTATATTCTGTAATCGTTATTAGTTCATAGATTTTATGTACTTGGTACTAAAATTCAATGCCAACAAGTGAAACTAAAAGTTAACAGTTACTAACTCATAATGCTGTGTGCATCATGTACTGTTGTGAACGTAGCACTGCATGTAGAGTGTATCATAGTATGGTTAGAGGTTTGTTGTATAGTGTTTGTGTTCCTTACTGAGCATTTTCAATACATTTCACCTTGCATGTCTATCTTCCTCCTTGCCTTTTTTATTATTCAACTCGATGACAGTTTACATTGTATAACAATAATTACATTTTTGCAGGCCCTACACTGTAAAAAATGGTGTGTGGTTTTGACGCAAGTGCGTGACTATTGTGGCAATTATCAGGAAAAAACGCAAGAAAAAACGCACATTTGCCACAATAGCCACGCACTCCGTGTCAAAACCACACATCATTTTTTACAGTGTATTCATTACTTTACTTCAGCGGTAAACCCCAAATTAAACTTTGAGCCAGGGCTACAATCTACATTGAGGTCTACTGGGGCACTTAACTATAATTATGCATTGTTTACATACACAGGCCTGCCATTTTAACAGGATTGACTTGTATAATAATTATGTCTACTGACCATTTTGTGTTTGTGAATTTATTGCTTGCAGAATGTGTTCTAATAATACGCTGTTTCCCGTTTTGCTCGCTATGACCTTGGCTTTTTTCAGAGAGCTCTTCTTGCGTCTTCTACTCCTACCTGCGGAGAAATCAGTGTACTGAATGCACAGATTAATTATAAATCAGTTGGCAATCCGAGGAGGACACAATTAACCTTAGGTGCTATAGGCACTAATTCTTAATTCTTTGAACGTTTCATCTTTCAGTCTTTCTTTATAGATAATATATAATTCTTTACATATACTCCACAAATCCTTTCCCACATGCATAGCCATAGGTGGGCGTGTGATTAAAAGGTCATAGATCTAATTTAGAATTTAGGCCTAGGTCCAGAGGAGGTACGACATCCGCGTGTCATCCGCATGTCTTTAACACACACATCCTTAGGTCAAAGTTCGGAATGTGTGTGTTAAAGACATGCGGATGACACACGGATGTCGTACCTCCTCTGGCCTAGGTCTATATTTATATAGCTAGATCTATATATATATCTATATAATTATAGTCTATCGAAAGCTAAATAGGAACTAGATCTACCTATACTACTTCGAAAGCTAAATAGCTAAGCCAACTATCTACCTACTTCGAAAGCTAAATAGCTAAGGCTTAATACTATCTATGGCCGCCTAATCTATATGCTCTAACTAACTGTAAGCTCAAGAAAATGGAAAGGCTAAAGCTGAAGGTGATATTATTACTGTTGCTTTGGCTTGGTGTTGTTACAGTACTATTAGTATTAAGGCATTCTCACACCACGGTAGTCATGATGGAGCAATTCCATGTTAATATGGCAGTGGCAACTGAAATTGCACCGACTCGATTTGTGTATCTAACGCAAACAGAACACTGTGTTCCAACTTATTTAAAGTCTCCCGAAGTGATTGGGGACTCTGAAGCATGTCAGTGTGATGTTATCGTCCTCAGTTACAAAAAAGAGTGCAATGATATATCATTGCC
The DNA here is from genome assembly GCF_963675165.1 of Halichondria panicea. NCBI lineage: Eukaryota > Metazoa > Porifera > Demospongiae > Suberitida > Halichondriidae > Halichondria > Halichondria panicea. The sequence continues at coordinate 2,003,583 of NC_087390.1, forward strand.
TCATGTCCAATACATACTCAACTCTAGTAAGTCTACGACCTGGACTGTTGGAAGAAACTTGCTTTATAAAGCAGCCAAGGAAAGGAAAGAAAAGTACATATACTACATTTTCATGGACGACGATGTTCAACTGATAATGGCGGATAAAAAAAATACACAGAATCCATGGAGAATGTACGAGGAGTCTCTCAAGACCTTCCAACCAGCAGTAGTTACAATACTTATTACGTACGAACGAAGGAGTTTCTCCGATAAAAGTTTTCCTGAGCGATTGAATTGTGAACTCACAGGATATATACAAATATACGTCACGGATGCAATCTTTAACGCCTTTCACTATCAAGTGATAGACCACATTCTTCCATACACAACAGATTTTGATTCAGTGAGCTGGTGGCACTCACAAGCATATCTTATGATCAAGTGTGATATCCTATTTAATGATGAAGTGGTTATCGACCCTCGTATTAAAGTAATAAATTCAAAGCACCGCAACTACCCACGGAAAGAGTTTTTCGATGACGTCAAGCAAATTGTTACTGACATTCGATCAGAAACACCAGAAAAGTATCAAAAATCAGTTGAGCCAATTTTGCAGCAATGGTTAACAAATGTTGAACAAAAGTTATTGTTAAGGCAACAAACTTGCAAACGTGATCTGTTTGTACATCCATATAGACCATACGAGAATAAGAACTATCCGGGACGTCTGATGCTTGAGATCTAGATTTTGCTTTGACTTCTATTCAACAGCTATAGTTATGTCTTTATGATCATACCAAATTAATGTCTTGTTTTCATCCTGCTTGAACCAGTGGAAAAGCGCATGTTTGTACATTCATATAGTCTAAGACCTTATGAGAATCTGGTTTAAAAAGAACTATCGAAGACAGTGGCATAGATATTTATGACTATGTGAACATTAATTTCACCAACTGCACATCTAACATGCTTTTCTCCGCCTTCACCTACAGTAATTATTTAGCCTCCTTCGCAGCCTCTCCTTTTTCTGTTCTTTGTCACAGAAGAGAAAATTGGAGGAACAAAGAAAGAAAGAAGGAAGCAACTAAGAAAAAGGAGAGCCTGCCTTGCTAAGTCGCGTGATCCCCTACTGACGTAGACAAATTTTAACGAGCGTGGGCGAGAGAAAACCTCAATAACTGTCCTCCCACACAGTACTTGGAGCGCATTTACCAGGAACATAATCTGTTATGAACAGTACAGTACAGTGCAGTAGAGTCAGCCTTCGTGAGACCTTTAGTCAGTAGAGGAAGTATGAAAGACTAGAGTAGAGTAGACTATACTGCTGTAATAATTATATATCTACTAATCAAGTGGGTCTGTTCTGAACTCAGGAAAAAAAACTGAGCTAAATTTAGATATTTAGTCTCTTTAGTCTTTACTAGGTAAGCCCTTGTCTACGATGTTTCCACGCTTGATTCTGGCTTACTATCTACGATGCTAACAGCTTTTATTTAGAGTTTGCAATGCGTAGGCATGCTGTAGCTTTTTGCTCTGTCAGGCTCCGCCCAGCTAGTGATTGCCCACGTTCATTTTCACTCGTCTACCACTCGTCTACCGTCACGCGACTTAGCAAGGCAGGCTCTCCTTTTTCTTAGTATCTTCCTTCTTTCTTTCTTTGTTCCTCCAATTCGTCCCGTATTTTATCTTATTGAACTACAGTGACAAAGAACAGAAAAAGGAGGTGCGAAGGAGGCTAGTAATTATTGGTGGTGGTCTATAATTATGATCAGTATACCGTACGGGTAGAAAATTTCGAGGGTTTAAAATTTCGTGCAATTCAATATTTTGTCTTATTTGGAAAATTTCGCGGGTAGTAAATTTCGTGGAAGTTAAATTAAGAGGGTGTGGCATTTATCTCGCGTGAGATACATGCAGTAGACAGCAGTCGAGTACATGTACATCATCATGGATACATTCTCCATAGCATCGATGACAAGAGGCTACCATGTCTATCAGGGTACATGGAATGCGTTAGTAGGGGAAGTTTTGGAGTGCAAGAGAGAAAGCAGCAATAGCCATGATCCCTTCGCGGTGGCAGTCATGAGAAATAGCACTGGTGGAACTGCTGTTGTTGTAGGGCATGTACCGAGACGTTTATCTGCTCTCTGTTCTCTATTTCTAAGAAGAAGTGGCTCAACAATAACTTGTAGAATTACTGGAAGCAGAAGATATTCTACAGATCTTCCCCAAGGGGGCCTCGAAATACCCTCTATGCTCACTTTTTCTGGACAGCGGCAAAATATTAATAAGGTAAAAGCCCTCATTGCTGAGGTACAGGTAACTATTGGTAAGAAGGATGCAACAGGTGATATTGATGTGGATATGCCTGCAAAACGGCCAGCCCTATGCAGTGATGTTTGGACAAACCTCGAAAATATTACTTTGTATATGGAAGACAAACAGAAGATCCTTGGAAATGATCTATTAAATGACGATTATATTAACACAGCACAGAATTTGTTAAAGAGACAGTTCCCTTCACTGACCGGCCTTGAATCGACTTTAACAGTTGGACGCACTGTATACGATAATTGGGTATGCAACTATCTTCAATTTCTCCACTGCCGTGGTAATCACTGGATTACTGTCAGCACGTTAGGATGTGCTAAAGGTGAAATTAACATTTTTGATTCAATATTCTCTTCACTCGATAAAGTTTCTGAAGATATTCTGAGCAACATTTTCAAAAACAATAGCCTTTGTTTCAAGAACGCTGATGTTCACAAACAGAAAGGAGTCAAGGACTGTGGTCTTTTTGCCATAGCTTTTGCTACGCATCTTGCTAATGGTACTAGTCCCACCTGTGTTTCATTCGATCAAAGTAGTTTACGAACTCATCTTGTATCATGCATTAGCGAAAATGTTATCAATTTATTTCCTATGCTGTAAAATTGTTATACCATTCTATCGCAGAACATGATAATAAACATAAAAACATCCTAAAACTGTTTTAAAGAATTTACAATTCCAGAATTTCTAAATCCATTGATGATGATTTCAGGATGAGATTCGAAGTAATTAAACATATCAATTGCCCACTGTGCTGTCAAGGGTTTCATCACACTTAACCTTAAATCAACAGGTTCCTCGGTTCCACTCTTAGTTGCTTGCAAACGATATCACCATACCACTCCTGAAATTTCTTCCTCAGAAAGTCCTTAGCAGGCTTATTAACGCTTAAATTAAGTGGTTGAAGCCTGTCAGTACAGTTAGCTGGAATGACCACATACAAAATACAATTTTCTTCTAACAATCTACGAACATTGTCAATCAAATGCCCCTTGAATACATCAAACAATACCAGGGCAGGATGATCAGACGCAAGGTTCAATTTAGAACGTGTTTCAGTCACATAAGGAACTAATCTTTGTTATATAATCAATCATCGTATCACCATTAGACCAGTGATTGGCTGTGCAAGTTATGTGCCAATTTTCAGGAAAAGAAATCTTCGAAAGACACCGGGTTGTGGTGCCTTGGTATATCAGCTGTAGTGGTAGAAACCTTCCAGATAAAGAGCATCCAAACACAGCGGTGCTTTGCCTTTTATCATCGATAGCAACAATTTCGACTCTTTTCGTTCCCCGCTTTTCCATGGTCCATGAAGATGACGGAACAATTTTCATTGCAGTTTGATCCCAATTGATAATTAATGCATCTGGGATGTCTTCCATTTTTACTACACACTTCACATCATTGCAAAAGTCGTCTTTCACCGTTTCAAAATCGCTGACTAGCACTTTTGATTTTGAATTTGCACGCCTCTTACTGAAACCCATTCTTCAAAGAATACTTTTTGCCCACTCTTTGCCAAGTATAATATCACCACCAAATTCATTCATCGATGATCTGTTGTGTTTTAAGAGCAGTCCTCTTCCAATTCCAATAATAACACTTGTGCCAATGGGTGTACCACGTCTACGTAGACTTACAATAATGTCTTGCAGCTTCTTGTCCAGAGTGCTGCCCAGAAGAGGTGGCCTACCACGTTTCTTAGTTGCTAATGACTTGACAACCATTTTTTCTGGTCGAGCTTGTTCGATCAGCTTCTTAAGCTGCTTTTCATATAGATTTTTCCAATCCCGAACACTACTTTCCTTAAGATTTTTCTTGTTAAAAAATCTGACAGCTGCAGCAATCCCATTTTCACTGGCATGTCTTCCAATCACTAATTTGTCTTCCTCAGAATTTCTTGTGTATGGTCCACGTTTTTTTTTCTCTTGTGCTGCTTTCACTTGCTTGCTTACTTCAACAAGAGTTGAGGCTGGTAGATCTATAGACTTAGATGACAGACCAAAAGGATTATCTGCAACAGCATGAAAGTGAACAGAGACATGTTTAGCCTCGATTCCAAGCCGCTGAGAAAGACGGCCTGGTATACACTGTTTACGCATGCGCCAGAATTACCCAGAATCTGGGTAATCGTAAATTGCAGTATATTTATCAGTATTCTTATTCCGCATTAGTTTGTAAAACATTGATATCCGTTTCATTTATAATGATGTCATTGAAAAAAGAAATCTAGTCCAAGTTGTGTAATGGCTGCAACCTTCTCTTCTGCTCTCGCGTACGCGTTATCCTGTGTTGGAAAACCAGGTCTAGTCTTGAAAGACAAGCAGCTGGAGGCGTTGAAGTGTCTGTACGCTGGTGTTTATGTGGGTACCGTACCGACCGGCTATGGCAAGTCCCAGAGCAAGTCCATCTGCTTTCCAAACACTCCCTTTCTTGGATTGATGTGAAGCTTGACAGGACCAGTGCACCTCTCTCTGAAAGAAGTGTTGTGATAGTGATTTCTCCTCTTGTTTCTCTGAGTGAAGCCATCTTCAAAGTGTTGGTGTGTCTGTTCGACGTTCAGTGCCATTCTCTCTGGAAGGAAGTATTGTTGTGACATTTGCCGAAAATTGGTCACAGAGTAAGTACGTGGTATCTGATCCGAGAACTGTGTGGCCTGAATGTGTTTACAATCCGAGGGACTTGTGTGTATCCGATCCGAGTGACTTGTTGCTTGAGTGTGTATCCGGACTTGTTGCTTGAGTGTGTATTAATGGATAGTGCTTTCAATGGTAAATCTATTGTGTAAATCAATAAGTAGTCCTCACATTATGTTACGTCACAGCCACTGTACTTATCCACATTTATTTTTACCCACAGGTTTAACTAATTTCTTATGAGATTAACTTGTCGCCTGAGTGTGTATCCGATCCGAGCCTCAAGTTAATGAATAAATCTACAGAGCTGATATTTTACTTAGCTGTCTCTGTCTATAGTATATACAGAGAGGTAGCCTCTCCTTTTTCTTTTTTCTGTTCTTTATATAAGATAAAATACTGTTTTAACGTTCAATGAGATAAAATACGGTAAATAATAAATTAATTGTCCACCCACGCGCCAACAGTAAATACCAGGCCACTATTCAAGGGGCTGGAGTCGAGGCTAAGACATGTTCTTCACATACGTACGTTGCATTGATACATGTACGTTGATATCATTAATTAAGCCGCGGCTTCTGTGCGTGTGCGCATGCACATACAAAACCTTCCATGGGTTTAATTTTCGTATTCTGACAGTACCCTAGCCTCGATTCCAGGCCGATTAAAATACGGCCTGGTACTTATTGCATGGTGATAGTGCGCATGCGTTAGTTTATTCACCAAAATCTGGGGAATTCCCTTTTTCTTTCTCTCATCTATTTTCTATCTTTGTACATCAGCTTAGCTCTCTATTGCGTTGTTCCAGAAGGCTTTCACACTAGTCTGAAGCCAGAAGAGGCTCTCATCTACCTCTATGACGGTTGTATGGTCAGAATGTCTTACCTTGGATCTGTACAGGCTATGGGAAGTGTATGGTGCCTCAAACTGCTACCATGCGAAGACAACCTGGCTACAGGACCATCCTAGACGTAGATGAGAGCCTCTTCTGCCTTAAAACTAGTGTTCAAGCCTTCTAGACCAACGCAATAGACGGCATAAGCCACAGCTTCACAGTACTCAGTCATAGAAATAAAGTATTACGGAACATATTCTTAGTAAACGGACTAATTTTTCCGGTATAATTTACTAAGGTTTTACGTTCGTAGTACGATTACCCATATTCTGGGTAATTTGAAGCGCATGCGCACTATCACCCCTGCAATAGGTACCAGGCCGTATTTTAATCGGCCTTGAATCGAGGCTAACAGTACCCACGAAAAACGCGAAATTAAAACCCCACGAAATTTTCTACCCGTACGGTACCCTGGTTAATATATATATATAGATTCTTTTTCTATCCGCTTTTCAGAGATAGATTTCCAAGTATACTAAAGAGACTCTGGTATTGCTTCCTTCCTTTCTCTGGTTTTGAGTATTGTATTCATTATAGTGCAATCATTGGAGGCTCTTCACAAAAAGGAGGTAATCACCATTATTTCCTTGATGAGAAAGGATTGCTGGGAAATATTTTTTTTGTGCAATGCTGAAGTTACATTAGTTTGTGCTCAGGCCCCGTACAACATGCGGAGATTATTTGCTGCTTGTATGGGTTTACTTTTTTTGGCCTCTGCATATGCTGGTGAATATATAAGTGGTGTAATTCACCACAAAAATAATACTATGGTACTGATCTTGTTTGGAATCAAGGCCGCTATGAGTCTGCTTGGATTCATCTTGTACTGCCTCCTGGCTCGCTGGTATAAGAGGAGAGTTAGAGACGAGGACTACAATGCATACAGAGTGGTGGAGGAGGTCTATGATCGATATCTAACACCTCGTAACCTAGATGAGAAGATGACTTGATTATGGAGACAAAGAAAATGTATATTCTGTAATCGTTATTAATTCATAGATTTATATAATTATTATTGGTACTAAAATTCAATGCCAACAAGTGAAACTGAAAGTTAACAGTTACTAACTCATAATGCTGTGTAGCACTGCATGTAGAGTGTATTTCAGAGTCATTATAGTATGGTTATAGAGGTTTGTTGTGTAGTGTTTGTATTCCTTACTGAGAACTTTTCAATACATTTCACTTGTCTATCTTAACTTCTTTACAAAATTAAGGCACAGATGTTGTTCTTACGTACACTGATTCTAATATTAAAATTAATCATCAACATTTTTTCATTGTTTACATGAGAGTATCTTCACTTTATTAAATACATGTTGTCCTAATGCTATACTGAGGCAGTCTCCTATCCTAGTATCACTTGTTCTGTTAGGATAGCAATATATACCGCATAGACTACAAACCACTACTAGTCTACTGAGAAAGGGATCGAGCCTACCTTGCATGGACACTGCTTGTAAGTGCTACTGCTATTGCTAGCCTTAACTTAATCGAGACACTTTTTACAGACTATCCTGATTGGCTATAGTCACAATATATAACACTGGCATTTTTTCTGCCAATAATAATATTATGTCTCGGATATACTATCTAGTAGCCAATTACAAGCTACACAATAGCAAGGGTTGTTATCACAATATTTCTTGTAACAATTGTTTTGAATGAAGTCGTACTCTGTATAATACTTTGTGTGTTTTTGGTGGCACTGACATGTTTTATCTGCACACTACAGCTTGCTTCGGATCAGATCGATGCTTCATCAGCTACACACCACACAAAACTGACTTCATACGTATGGGAGCCAAGATTTCCTACTTGCCTTTTTATTATTCAACTCTCCGATGACAGTTTACATTGTACAACAATATTACATTTGCAAGCCCTATTCATTACTTTACTTCAGAGGTAAACCCCAAATTAAACTTTGAGCCAGGGCTACAATCTACATTGAGGTCTACTGGGGCACTTAACTATAATTATGCATTGTTTACATACACAGGCCTGCCATTTTAACAGGATTGACTTGTATAATAATTATGTCTACTGACAATTTTGTGTTTGTGAATTTATTGCTTGCAGAATGTGTTCTAATAATACGCTGTTTCCCGTCTTGCTCGCTATGACCTTGGCTTTTTTCAGAGCTCTTCTTGCCTCTTCTACTCTACCTGCAGAGAAATCAGTGTACTGAATGCACAGATTAAATCAGTATAGGCAATCCGAGGAGGACACAATTAACCTTAGGCGCTATAGGCACTAATTATGACTTTTTTTAAATTCTTTGAACGTTTCATCTTTCTTTCTTTATAACTCCACAAATCCTTTAGCTTTGCCCACATGCATAGGAGCGTGTGATTAGAAAAGATGAAACAATGTCATAATTAAGAATTCAGGCCTATAGCTTTATCTGATATTGTCATCAGTCATTGGGCACTACAGTAGACTCTCGCCAATTCGGCTCTCTGAATTATGGTCACCTCGATATACCGGTCGTTTCGTTTGGTATGGATTGCTAGCTTGATCATTACTTCCCCAAACTCGCCCTGAAATGCGGCCACTCGCTATTTTGCCTACTGTGGTCAGTTCTGTATGCCTGCCCCATGCAAACTACATTTTAAATGTGTTTCTTGCGATCGGATATACGTTTGGGTGTCTATTATAAAGAGGTTAGAGCTCAGTAATTTCGAAGTCGATTCACAATTTCACAGCTTAAGTACAAACCACCCCCACCTTGACTAATAAGGACAGTTCCCAGCGTGTAATAGTACAGCTCTAAGTCTTCTAACATTGCTTCGTCTTTGAGTGCCTCCAGGAGGGAAATGCTTTTTCTCAGATAAATCTCTGTTTTCGGGTCAGTAGTGTCTGTACAGTGAGTGTGTTCGTGCATGGGATAATTTAAATCAACCTTATAATTTAGCAGACTATTAAAATACAAACAATTAATAGACTAGTGATGTCATTACAAACAAAACAGACCTATACTTTTACCTTTCATTAATTGTCAGCATAAAATTAATTACTGACTATACAACACTATCTTCACACCACAAATTAATTTAAATACGCACGTGTACAAATCCACGAGTGCTCCTCACCTTTCATTGCTAGCACCATAGCGAGGTTGTAGCTGGTCACTGCCATGTTCTGAGCTGCTTGAGATCCACTCAGAGTCTCCATGATGTGCAGGCTCTCCTGGAGCAGCTGCTCTGCTTGTGCGGGTTGTCCGAGGCTGAGAAAGGCAGCTGCCTCATCGGTAAGCAAAGTGGCATACTGAAAATGAGAGTAGAACATTTTCAATAATGTGAATATTACAGGCTCTAAGATTGAGGTAACAAAGTTACTCTAGACTTATGGACTTAAAACCTCACTTTCAGTAAACAATTACTCTGACACAGATTATTACCATGCATGCACTTGTTCTAGAAATCAGTTATAGGCACTCAAAGGAATGCAATGAACGACACACATACCTGTAAGCTATTCTTCTTGAACAGCTCTGCAGCAATCTTCTTGGCCTCTCCATAAGCTAAGAGAGAATCTTGAGACTTTCCAATCATCATGAGATACTTGCCTTGGCTCTCATAGCATATACCCAGCAGAGCAAGGCTGAAAGAAACAACGACATTTTAAAACATTCCAGAGAGAGAGAGAGTGATTTATCGAGCTGCTACCCTCAACAAAAGTACGGAGCATCAGACTTGTAATCCAAAGTTTAAGGGTTTTACTTTAAGATATTAATTGTCAACCGTCGGACTAGTAGAGATCAGTATATCAAGAGTTTATAATAATTATATGAGAGAGAGAGAGAGAGAGTATCGAACGAAGCAATAACTGGCCAATTAGAGCGCCTGGAGTCGCCACTTGCCTCAAGGCCAGCAATAATGTTATTGCTAAATTGTTATTATTGATCACACGTTTTCAGACAGGAAGTCACTGATGCAAGGAATGCAAGCGTTCATATATCGATCGATTGGTACACGTGCACACAGCGTATTTTTCATTAAATGCAAATGATGCAACACGTTTTAACAACGAATATGTTTTTTCTCTCTTATTATGACCGGACTTGGTAATAATAGCTTCAATGGCTCAATCCACTTACTGATCTTTTGTTCTGTTCTCGTCCAAGCATTTCTTTGCACTCTCTACACACCACTGAAAGCCGATGTCCGCTTCTTTGTATCTGAGAAATAATTCAGTAAGAGATGACTACTTATAAAGTGTCTAGATACATACCTTGTTTGATTTGCGTAAATCTTTGAGAGCTTTAGCGATATCTCTATCATTGCCTCCTGCTCCTATAGGGAGAGCAATGCAGTGGTGAATACGAATAAGAGCTCCAATGAAATTGAAACCCAATACACACATGTAGTGGCTATACGTACATCCGTTCCATTTTCTGATCCAGTTGCTGTGACGATGAGTCGTAGAGTCTCCTTGAAAGTGGCTTCTGCCTGAGGGGGATTGAGATTGTTTCTTTATAATTATGTAATGCTAAAATTGAATATCACCTGTCTATACTTCTTTTGCTCCAAGTACAGATTAGCCAACTGCAGTACAATAAAAGAACTACATAATTATTGTAGAACACACCAACTTTTTTCTGGACATGTTATTTTTCTTGTTAAAGGTAAAGCAGGGTTTATTTCAGGATATTTCCCGAAAGAGGCAAAATGCTTAAAACCTAAGGGGGCACCATTTTTTAAATGAACGTAATACGCTGATCCAATGTCATGATTTTCTGAAAGTACTTTTCAAAATAATGATGTGTTTAAATCATTTTGTCGGGGCCATCACTTGCCACTATTGAATGCAGACCTCCACCGCAAAAGAAGAACGACAACTGATTTTATTTATTTGATTCCTCTACAACATGATTGTGTACTGGTCTTGGAATTGGCAAATACCTCAAATATGAACTTTGACACCATTGGAACTAAGCTTTCAGAACATATGATATTGGATACATGGAAATCAAGTTATGGTAGCTGAAAAGTCCCTAAAACCATTTGTTAAACAGGGGGGGGGTTGTAGTTTACCTTTTAACGGTCATATAATTTGAGTGCCGTTGATCCAATGTCAAAACCAGCTAAGAGCAAATTTTAGGGGGGAGGGCAATGTTAATACCATGCATGAAGTTAAATCCAGGAGGGGGCAAACCAAATCCAAGGGAAAGAAAAGCCCCTGAAATTAACGCTGTAAATAAATTATTATCTGAAATCTGAGTGTGATAGCGGCTAAATATCACCTTATCCATGGTAACGGCCTTGGCCTCAAGGTAGGTCTGATTCTGGGCATGCTCAGTAGAGCTGAGCAAGTGCAGGGCGCTGTGATAGCATTGGTCGGCTGTAGAGTAGTCACCATTGGAGTGAGCTTTTTGTGCTTTGAGAAGCTCACGTTTCACTGACTGAGGAACTTTCCCTTCCTCGTCTTTCTCGTCATGGAAACCAAAAAGGCCGAGAAAACCTGAATCGAAACGGTACAGGTGAAAACAAAGAGATGCTTATAGATCAGGCTCGGAACTATCATTAACTATGATTAGTTTGTAATAATTTAAGCCGGCCGATAATAATTATGGCAGAAGCAGAGCATATTTAATTCGGGGAAATAGATCTATCGAGTCTTTATTTCATACCTCCAAGCAAAAGACCCAGTCTGGAGTTAGTGTCGCTCTGATACCGAGAGCGATGACCACATAAGTTGATCTTGTATTTTGCAGTTGAGAAGTTAACAATCGAGCAGCTAGATCTACCTCTCAATGCTGCAGTCCTTCCACAGTGAACCTGATGGTTGTGTACTATTTGTCTCCACACAGAAGGGATCCTGACTACTCTGGTCAAAGCTCTAGGAAGCATTATTTTTTCCTCTCTGGACTGACAAAACGGTAAGGAGCGCTGTTGGCATTAAGTACATTTTCACCATTATTTTAATCTAGATGATCTAGATCTAGCTACCATGACAATGTGGCCACAAATTAGTTGGGCGGAGCCCGACCGTCCCTCAACTAGCCACAAATCTGAGAGGGTGCATAATAATTGTAAGTACACAATGTACATGTATGAAGTTTTGAGTATTGCATGCTAGAGTAAAATTAATTGCTCAGAAATTGTTTTCAAGGAGTCGTATTAAAAGTGCTAGAACATTTCTGGGCAGTGCAGTGCTGTTATGCAGCTATTTCGCGTTGGCCCGCACTTTGAGCCGCTGATCTTATTTCATGCAATGCCATAATGGCATTACTATTTCTACCATAATTCAAAATAAATCTATGTGTGCCAGATTAAAATATATGTTTAATTCCTACTAATCTCTAAACCTAAATTTACCGGCGGCCGGAGTGGATATTAATGCATGGGGCTCTATAGTTATTGTGATAGATCTACTCACCAGGTCAATGTGTTATTCTATACTTCATATAAAAGTAAAAGTAGGAAGATCTACTAATACAACTTTCACATAGGATGTTAGTGGCCAGGGAATGTACCATCACATGCACGCCTACTTTACTGGAGTATAACCACAATAGCCCATTATTCTCTAGCACTGCTACTGCCTCTAGATCTATTGGCCTAGCTATATATAGTCAGTTTTGTGAGGTGTAGCTGCATGATCTGCAAGTAATAATTTCATTCCTATATACTAGTCTAGACCTACTTTTTGCAAGCTGCAAGGTATGTGCATTTGTAGCTTTTATATGTGAGCTATGTAGCAGAGTCTTTGTGTACAGTAAATAGTCATAAACCAGGTGTATTTAGAGCATTTCCACTTTTTAATTTCCCTAGACAGAGGTTGTTGGACCATAAGAAACTCTACTTTCAAGTTGCCAAGCAGATCAAGGTTTCTACCCGGAACCGTCTCAGTGCCATGGCCACCCGGTCCCCTATGGGTATTGATGTGAGCTTCAGGGGAGAACAACAGGAGAAGAAAGAGAGGAGATCAAGGTAAACTGATTGTGGTGCAGGTTTAAGGTTAAGGCATTTGGTCACATGTAACAATGACTTTACTGTTGAGTTTTGCACCTCCAAGCCTCTATAATCGAGGTAATACTTGTGTTGTACCTCCTCTGCTGGTTACCCATTGGTCAATATACACTGCTAATTTTCTCTCTGCATACAGGAACATTTTAGGCCAATTGAGGCACACATGTCGTATATACCTCCTCTGGGTAACCAATATAATAATTGGGATGAAGCCGGGTGGTGGCTCATTTTTACAAGGTTGCTTATCTATAGCCACGTGGTCAGACTGTGTGCTGATTTGATGGGTGTGACTTAATTAAGCTTATGGGTTCTGTATTCTTCTTGCTATAAGTTTTAGATATGATTACAGTGCCTTCAGCTTTGAGAGTAAATTTAACCACAGAGTGAGTAGTTGTACTTAAATGTATCTCAAGATTGGAACATGCATTTCTAAGAAATTGTGCTGATACCATTGTGTAAGTGAATAAATAAGCTACAACCTTATTTGAAAATATTTCCCCAAAAGTTGTTGTAGTGGGAAATCATTTTAGGTAAAAATGGGGGTGATCGTAAAATATATGTGTAACATGAAATATCTCCGGAACTAAAGTATTTCTGAACAACTTTTTTGTATCAAAAGATAGAAAATTAATATTAATGTGCAAAAACAATTAGACCTTAGCCGACAAATTCGCTTGAGTTCCATCGCTAAGCAAAAAGGCACCTAAAATATCCCATAATTGAGTATTAATCAGGACGTGTACTTATGTAAGCTATACGTAACCATGCATATGTTAGCTAAACTATTCAGGAATGTTGTGCCAAAGTTCCATACCTTAGCCGAAAACAATTTTTTTTTTTTTTTTTTTTTTCAATAATACACACACTCAGTATAGTTCAATGTACAGTATAGTGTAATAATTATGCTAGTTAGTTCAATGTTCAGGGATCAGTGGTCTGTTATCAGTGAACAATTGGTCTTTTCCATCGCTAAGCGATTGTCCACTATAGAAAATGTTGGTGTTTTATAAACCACCACATACCCACCACCTTTGGTTGCCATGGAAATATTTTTGGATATGTTTTAGATAATTAATTTTGTTCACCAACACAATGGTATCATCATATTTTCTTAGAAATGTTCCAATCTCAAAATTTATGTACTAACACGTACAAATTGCGTTTATTTACTCTATAGACTAAAGGCACTGTATACTTATAGCTAGGGTGTGCTACCTAAAGACTGTTTGCAATCCATCACACACCCCCATAGGAGGAGTCGACCAAGTGTTCGCATGCATCGAATATTACCAGAGGACACCTCCGTGGAAACAAATGGGCAGCAGCAAGAAGAAGATGAGAACAAATCTATCCCAGGAACGAGAGTCTTCTTTGTAATCAAAGTTCTGTTTGGCATAATCTTCTTCCTCATTGTGCTAGTGTGCACCGTGTTTAGCAAGCTCACCCTGGTTAGTCTAACGAATAAATTGAGGGACCTCTCATTCTGCAACGATACTACTGTCAATCCAATGTGCACGGAAAAAATCGAAAGCTCATTAGTTTCTCTTTACTGGCAGCTTCTCCTTGTCATGGTGATTCCAACTTTCATTGTATTTATGCGATCGCTGGTTTTTGGAGTTTTGGGAAAGACAACACAGACATATCCCTGGCCAAAAATGAAGTCCGCAATTTTGGTAAGCTTTGATCTGGTGCAGCCTATAGATGTAATTGAATGCTACCCATCATGCAGTGTGCTACATACAGTGCTCTGTTTTAGCAGTACACTTTGAGCTTCAGTTAGACACACTTGAGTTGTGTGCATGCATGCATGTGGTTGACATATGGGACCATTAATTTGATTGTTTAAAGCATAATTAGGTATCTTGTCGTGGTAGATACTACTAGGACTATGGATTACTACTGTCATTGTAAGCAAAAACCACTGAAGTCCTGCATGTGAATATTGTTTAAAATGCATGCAGAGGTGGTCATTATAGGTCGCTATTTGAGGTATCGCACAAGGGTCTTAACTTGCACACGATCAGTGCTTGCTCACATGTGACAGCCATGTGGCTCTACGTTGGAAGTGAACATTAGAATTACGTGTATCAGTCTCCAACAGAGCTAGCTAGAGATTAGATTAGACTGATGTTTATGTCTCAGAAGAGATATCGTGGATCTCCAACACCACAGCAGCCTCAGAAGAAGCTGTCCAGCATGCTACACATGCACCCTTTGAAACCAACTTCGAGCAAGCGAATAGTGTTTGCCTAGCCCTTGGTGATCATGATCATGTGCAAACCCTTGTGCGATACCCCAATTATGTAGCGACCTAATGAGACCGGTCCTACCTCCTCTAAATACATGTGTACTCAGATTGTCATTATGTCTCAGAGCATAGCCGTACAAGGCATACGGTACAGCTGTTCAACTTTCTATTGTAACTGCTCAACGGTTTCAAATGCGACAAAAACTAACCACTTCTATAGGATTTTAGCTTGGGTGTTGTTCGTGGATTTGCAAACTGAAAACTTCTTTCTTGAGTTATAGCCTGTTGCAATCTTTTCAGAATCTTTCATAGAATCACCTGTTCACACAACCTTTCTAACTTATGAGTATACTAAAGTGCTTTGTTTTATAGCTATACAAAAGTCAGAAAAAAGCTGAAAAGCTGTACACCATTTGCCAGAACCAGCCATTATTGTGAACTCTGACCTCTTTGCAGATCCACCCTTTCCCCCATTTTAATGACAGGAACCGGAATATACTTCAAAATATCCTTGAAGGTCATCTCAAACCATCACTCAGATCTAGACTTTTGTTTCCATTAAGGTCCTAACTCTAGACCAATGCAAAACATGCCTTGAGGCAGTATAATTTATTATTTATGCTTGCAACATTCATATTTACACACACTCATACACTGCAGGGTATAGTTGCCTCCATTCTTGAAGTTGTAGCGATCAGTGTGTTCGTATTCCTGGTGATGGCTGAACTTCCTCCCGGTATCTCTCTCCTACTTCTCAGTGGAGTTTTTTTCTGTCAGATTGCAATCGATATCGTGTGTACCAAGAAAATTTGCTGTGGACTGAAATCTAAACCATTGGGATACAAAAATATAGAAGATAGTTTGCAAGATTCACAAGAAAATGGAAACCTAGATTCACAGCAAGAGGCAATCACAGTTTCTAGCGTCCGGCTAGGAAAAGTGCGCAAGATTCTTAGTGTTCTTAAGCTGCTGCTTGAAAATAAGACTGTTAAAATTCTAGCTCTCTCGCTTCAATTCAGCAGTGTGGTTCTTTTTATCGCTCTTTGGTGCTTTAGGTTTATGTCATTTTCCAATACGGGGCTCACCACCGATCTGTACAGGACAAGACCAATGATAGCTCTGCCTTTTTGTCTGTTGGTGCTGTCTGTCATATGGACGAACAAGTTTCAAGATTGGATCACGAAGATCAACAAACATGGTGCGTACGACGACAGAACAGCAAGATACAAATCAAGTAAGTCTTAACTACATATATAATTATAGCAGATTGAATGTACGTATAAGTGTGTACAGTGTGTGTGTGTGTTTGCAATTGTTTGCATCCATGCAATTATAAACTCTGTGAAAGTTTGAGCACTGTCTAGACTTTTTATTTTTCTTCTATAGGTTTTATCAACTCGTCAGTTCGACTAGTATTGTACCCGTTTGTCACCTACATCATCTTCCGTTACATCACCACTCATAAAGTAGACCCGTGGTGCATGGTCCCTTCTGATAGCCCTTGTTTGGATTTCAGCGGCGACACTTTATCGACCTTTTTAGTGCAGATATTCACCACTATGTTTGCATACCTCTTTGCTTGGATTGCCTGTACAATGACATTGAGTCCATATGGTATGGCATTACCACTTCTAATCGCTACTCCACTATCAGCTATTTGCTATTACGTTCACATGTACGGTTTCCAATATTTGTCTTTCCTGAGTTTTTATAAAAGCGAATCGATTATTATTTTCGGTCATGCATATCCTTGGGCACCCATTATCCTTGGATTTCTGTGGGTGGGGCAAATTCTTGGCATCGGATTTTACATATTCACAAAGAGAAACATTATTTTATCTGAGGATTCAAACATGTTTTTAACTCCATCTTATGACGGTGTGTTTTTCGAACAGCATATGATTTTGAACAGACAAGTGAAGAAAACAGGGGCTTCGGAGAATGAGATGACATTTATGGGAAATGTGATACTGAGAAGTCTAAGAACAATCTTCATCTGCTCTACAATGTATCGAGAAAATGTGGTCGAAATGAGACAAATGCTGACTTCCATAAGACGTGTAGCCTTGAATTACGAGAGAGAGAAAAGAATCAACCGACAAAATTGTGACTCTTACGAATCGCATATTTTCTTTGATGGCGCTCTGAACGGAACTCAGTTGCAAGATTTCGGACTTCAACTATTATCTCTTTTAGAGGAGACTCTCGAAGTTAAACCAAAAGACGGTATAAAGAAAATCACTCCTTATGGAATGTGTTTACAGTACCGTCTCAATAAAGTTGAACCAATGTCATTTTACATTCACTTCAAAGATAAAAATTTAGTCAAGCCGAAAAAGAGGTGGAGTCAAGTCATGTACATAAATTACGTCATCAACTACCGTATTCAGAATGATCCTAAGCTAACGGCAAACAACACGTTTATACTCACAACTGACGCAGATATCGATTTCACTGCAAAATCAGCTGTTGTTCTACTGGACATGCTCGAAACAAACCCTAAAATTGGAGCGGTATGTGCCCGTACACACCCTAAGGGCTCGGGGCCTATGTATTGGTACCAGGTTTTCGATTATGCAATAGGACATTGGTTCCAAAAACCGGCCGAACATTTGCTAGGATGTGTCCTCTGCTCTCCTGGCTGCTTTAGCGTGTTTCGTTGCAGTGCTCTGCAGGAGGTTATTGAAACGTACTCTACCCTGGCGACCAATGGGATGGAGTTTCTAATGAAGGATATGGGTGAAGATCGATGGCTGTGTACACTTCTTATCAAGAAAGGCTGGCGACTCGAATATTGTGCTATTTCAGAGGACCAAACCTACTGCCCACTTGAGTTTGGGGAGTTTTTTGGACAGCGTAGGAGATGGATTCCGTCTACGATTGCCAACCTGAGCTTGCTGATTTCCGAAACTACTAGCATCACTCGAAAAAATGACACTGTATCTGTTTTGTTTATTCTGTTTCAAGCTATTATGGTGTTCTCTACGGCTATCTCCCCCGCTACTGTGATACTGTTGATTGCCTCAGGCCTTCAGTCAGCGTTCTCTATTTCTGATGAACTCACCTATTTAATAATTGCACTGCTGATATTTGTGAGTGTAATCTATGGAATGGTCTGTCTCTTTGCTTCACCAAAATCCCAAATAGATGTTGCAAAAGTTTTGAGTTTCATCTTTGCAATAGTAATGCTAACGGTTTTCGTGGGCATCTTGCAGGGTGTCATACAAGACATTTTTCCTGACCCAGATCTCACTTTTCTCAAATCTCCCAACTGTTCTGCTATTACTGGACAAAATATCACTGGTGATATTGCAAAGTGCAAAGGTCTTTCAAGATACCTCGATTCTCTACCAAACACACTCCCACAGGGCCAGTTCAAACTACCAGTCAGTATTAGCGTCATCTACCTCGGTATCTTTGCAGTTACCTTTATCGTTGCAGCTCTCTTACACCCTACCGAGTTCACTTGCCTTTTTCATTTTATTTGGTATATCTTGGCCTTGCCCTCGGGCTATTTGCTGTTGCTGATCTACTCGGCTGCTAACTTGGACTCTCAAAGCTGGGGCACTCGGGAAGGCAGTAGTGGAAAGGATAAAGGATTGCTCGGATGGGGAAAGTACTTCAAAATAGCGTGGAACAAACTTGTGTCTTGTTGTGTTCAAACTCGGTGTTGTAAGCCCGATCAAGATATTGAAAATATAACCACCGCCAAAGAGGCACCAAAGAAAGAACAAGAAGACAGCAGCTCATCACATGGTAAGTGTGTTATACTGTCTATTGTGTATTGTGTAATAATTCTATGTTTTTGTTTAGAGCACCACTCTATGGCTGATATAGACTATGTTAAAATGAGTAAAGAAGCTCGGAAATGGTTACTGAAGAACGGTTGCAGTGAGGTAGGTATTTCACATACAACTATTGTAGGATTACGAGTGAAGCTTCATTACACAGGACTATGTTCAGATGTTCTCTGAGAATGGATACACCACCGAACACTACATTGCAGCTATGGCACTCAAAGTTCGTTAATATGATGGAGTAGTAAAGTTTTTTTTTATGACCTTCTCAACTATTAGGATCTTGAGGAGATTGGAATCGACAAGAGAGGGTTTCGACTTCGTCTTGCCAAGGCAGCCAAGAGGCTACCTGGTCTGCCCATACACGTGGATGTTCCAGTGAGCTGAGTTGTAATTCTCTAACTAGACAACTCAATCAGTACTTTCCCCATGCATTTACCATTTCGTTTAGACCACACTGACCCCTCCACACACACACACACACACACACACAAATGCTTCGTGTAAAAATTCTCATTCTCTACCTTATACAGGAGGATGTAGGAACATGGTTGAGAAATCTTGAGATGACCGAGTACACACAGCTGTTCATGTCCGAAGGTTATGAGGCGGGGGAGGATATCGAGAATTTGAAAGGCCTCACAAAGAAAGATTTGCAAGGGATGGGGATCACAAAAAGAGGTGAGTTTGTGGGAACGTTTGGTAGGTGCTGTGTGAACTTATTACAAAACTTCACATTAATTTTAACACAGTCATTCATGCATTTATGCTCTATTTGGTCAAAGTGTACAAAGCTTTAATTGCCTGACAGATTTAGTTAGATTTAGTATTTTAATAAGTTCATTTCGTCAATATCCTATAATAAGCTAATTGCACGCTAAACTTGATCATTGTATATAGTGGTATTGAAAATACAATGATTATAGGCAGGGAACATTGGGCTAGAGTATAGTCTAGTATAGCTAGTACCTGTCAAAACAGGCAATACAAACTCATTGTCCTAATTTAGCCTACCCATTATCCTGTCAACCATATTCAGTTCATAATGGAATACTCTGTTACAGCTCATTTGCAGCGCCTGACAAAGGCACTACACAGTCTGGCATACCCCAAGGAAGGTTCGTTCACTGATATTAATTCAAATTTCCTGTGTGTGAAAAAATTAAACTTCCACTGAAACTTCCATGGTTTTAATTATAATTATAATTAATAATAATTTGATAAGCTGACCAAGTTTGCTGACAGTGCATTAATTCAATACTTGTCTCTCATTTCCAGTTGAGCTACAAATGTACCACACTAAAGGAGTGATAGAAAATGTTAGTGACGTGCCGCTGAGCAACGAAGAAACTCAATTCTGGAAAGACTTGATTGTCAAGAAGCTCAAACCAGTCTCAACACAACTCACCGCTATTGAGGAGATCAAGGAGTCACTACGCAGTCTAAGAAACACGGTCCTTGTGGTTCTGTTCCTTGTGAACATCATGTGGATCATTGCACTCTCCACTTTTAAATTTCCGAGACTGGCTGATTACGGTATTGACCCGAGGGCGTTTCAGTTCTTGTTTCTGTTTGTGTACGGCTTCATCATCATTGTGCAGTTCTTGATGATGATCTGCCACAGAGGGATCACCTTGGTGCACTATTTTGGACGAGTTAGACCTTATCATGTTGTCATACCTCCCACCGGTCAACTAGACTTTTTGAATGTATCTTTAAAGCATCCATACTAGATAGTATTGTGTTTGTGTGTTTTTGTGGATGATACTTTATGATTTATTATACAGTTTTACAACAGACAATCTTTCCCCTAATTTTGATAAGAGCAAAACCCTGATTTTCTTTAGACGACCTTTCCCCCTAATTTCAATCTTGAGATTTCCAATTTTGATAAGAGCAAAACCCTGATTTTCTTTAGACGACCTTTCCCCCTAATTTCAATACTGAAATGGTAAGCTTGAGATTTCAGTTGTTCCATATTTATGTTTGCTACGGTTCAAGGACCTTGAGAGCGCGCAGGAATCCTTTGTTCGTTTCCTAGGACAGCTACAGCAAGACTGCAAGATAGGATTCTTGGAATGGGTGTGCAAAGAGTACAGTCCCAGTGCATTGGAACCAGACCACATGGACCTGCTGAAGGAGGAAACTGAGGAACCAGGTAAAGCAATTTATCATTGAACTTCTATTTTACGGGTAAATTTATTGCCTGAGGAGAGATATTGATCTCAACACGTAAGATCTACAATTTACCTGCTGTACGTACGTAATATTTATAATTATACACTCCGTGTTATTCGTGTACAGATGTTCTTGATGAGATAGCGAGGGACCTTAAGGCAGTTCTACCACTGACGGCACTGTCACCAGGGGAACCACAGTTTATTCCCGATGAGGTAATGTTGCTAAATCATGTGAAGGTGAAGCTTGCACCAAGGAAACATTGTGGCGACAATGTTCGCCCTACATGTAACTATCGACCTTCCAACAGCACTGTTGAGACCACTCAATTCATGTCTTGCGCTTTTAACTTTAGCATCCCCATAGAGACAACCTATTGTTTGCACTAGCTGTATAGCTGCCCTTCCCCCTTCCCCCTCAGGGCTCCTCCAGTGAGAAGACCACCACCCTGCACGTAGACTCGTTCCTCTACCCAGAGGAGGAGGACATTGACCAACTGTGCTCTCAGCTGGGCATCAGTAGGAGCTACTGTCTCCACTGTGCCTCATGGAGAACTGCACCTCTCAGTAAGATCGAAGATTGTTTGCAGGCTATTAAACATTACACTCCTCTATAATTATATATATGAGACACTGGAAACGAACCTGTTCGAGCTGCACGATTGAAGTGTGTCGAACTCCCTCAGTCATCTCCCCATTTGGATTTAGGGTAGCTAATTATTCGGAACCAGTTTGAACTATATGAAATCCTCAGCAAAGAGTTATTTGTGTGCGATTGAAATGTATCCTGGGGTCCTAGTAGCTACAGAATGTACATTTTATTTGTTTCAGAATGTACATTTTATTTGTTACAGAATGTACATTTTATTTGTTACAAACTGACTTAGCTATGTAGAGCCACACCTTTCTCACACACAGCCTTTGGGTCGCCCAGATTAGCTACATGAAAATATTTACTGTTCTGTTGTTTATTTTTGCTCCTAGATTTTATCTCACACTCCATGTCTCGTGATGAGGTTCGGTACATCTTTGGGGATCTTCTGCCTGACCTGACCGGGAAGACAGTAGTGGATGTGGGATCTCGTCTTGGGGCCGCTGTGTATGAGGTGTGCAAGTGGGGGGGGGGAGGGTAGCCTTACCGTATGTGTATGTATCTTATTCACGTGTGAGTGGAATCTATTAAGATGTGTATGCTTTGCCTCTTGGCTAGCTACAGCTTTAATCAGTATCTGATCCCTTCAGTTGTATACTGTTTACTAAAAGTCTTTATTCCCCCAGGGCTTTCTCCACTCCAAGGCAGCCTCTCCGGTTGGCATAGAAAAGAACGCTTACTTCTGTGAGATACAGCAGAGGACGGTTACCAAGTACAACATGGCTGGCAGGGTGAAAATAGTGTGCTCGGATGTACTCGAACAGGGACAGCTGTTAGCCTCCGCTGACGTCGTGGTACTCAACTACGTCTTTGAAATGTTCCGTACTCTGGAGGAGAGAGCCAGGTAAGCAAGTGTCGTGATAGTTCGTTTCTGCATGATTGAAATCTCAGTGGAGAGCTTCTTTTTAGCTTATAATATATATAAATCTACAGTTTTGGAATACTTTTTTAGGCAAATTTCCATTTCTTACGCACATGGTGTTTATGTTTTCATTTCCTGCACGTGTTGCTGCTGTAAACTTGTTTATCAGTCCACACGCAACACATGCAGGGGGTACCGTAGCAAATGTTTATCTGCCCCCCCACACGTATATGTATATACAGGATGTGGGAGTTTCTATTGTTAGTCCACACGCACAACACATGCAGGGGGTACCATAGCAAATGTTTATCTGCCCCCCCCCCCCTACGTGTACATGTATATACAGGATATGGGAGTTTCTATTCTCAACAGTAAGGAGGAGAGGAACAATACTCATCACAGTCACGAGCATTCAGGACTGCTGGAAACCACTCCCCTTTAATGTAACCTACCGTATAGTGCGAACTTTTTATTTCGTGGAATAACTGCTCACCGGAAGCCACGCCTTTAATCTTTGCACGTTATAGCATAATTAAAGAACAATTTTCGTGCAGGATTGCTAACCCATGAAATCAGCAAAAATAAAAATTTCGTGCTATACGGTATTCAAATTCGTATACAATATTTCTGTGCATATTTGAAACAGAACACTAGTCTTGGTACTTGGTTTGACTATGTATACATGTATATGGTGTAATTGTGTGAATGCATGGCTTGATCAGCAAAACGTTTCTATTGATAATTTGCGTTGTTTGTGCAGACCCAGCTGGAGCTGGACTCGTGGGTGGTTGAGATGGAGACAGGAGCTGATCCAAGCAACGAAGACCTTACTAACTTACATCTCTACTGTGTGCTGTGAACAAAATTAACCATTGTATATATAATTATACCTCCCAAACTATCAATTGCAATTGAATTCGTAAACATCAATTTGTCCAGATAAAATTGAAAGTCAAAGGAAATTAACTGACTGCATAATTATGTACTCTGCTCATGATCATAAATAATGATTTTGCAATATTAAATAGTCTTCTGAGTCTCAGTTATTAAATAGTTCATTGCTTATGGAGTTTTAATTCAGTCTTTTCTGACAACTCTCTTGAGTGCAAACTTGTACGCCTGGATATCTCCCTTCCACGGGTGAATGCCTTGCTTCTCGCACACCCATATCTCCTTGGCAACCTACAGCAATAAGCCATGATCAACATACATAAAATCAGATTCTCTACAATGTTACACAATCAAAATTATATCGTTTTTTGTAGTATATACACACATTGTAAACATGAAAAGTAATGGTCCTATATTCATTATCCCCACCTGACTAATAAGCCTGAAGTCATGGCTAACCAACATCA